>NW_019213598.1:36649-300347 GCF_002532875.2 Varroa jacobsoni | reverse complement strand
CTGGGGGGTAAGTTCGTGATAAACAATCTTATTCATATCTAACGAATGGCAAGGGCCTCATTTGAATAAACAACAAATAAATAAGAGGTTTGGTCTGTTTGTTTATATTTCAAAGCTCGTGTCTTCGGCATTGTATAATCTCAGTGTTACCGAAGATACATAGTATTTGCTGAAGCATAAAATAGTGAGGATAAATTCATTTGAGAACTGAGTAAATGAAAAACAGAAGACCATATCTGATGACACGACAATTTGTGTCGGCGGACGATCTTTGTTTTAGCTGTTTTGACTACAACAGATCAATCATCATTAAGGTCTCTTAAAAATTAAGCCGTAAATATAAAATGAGAGCCTATTATTATTGCAGGGTTCAGCTATACACATTCGTCGCTAAAACTCAATAGAAGAAAATGCAAAACCTTGTCAACGCACCGTCTATCTATAGCTACTTCGTAAAACAATTTTGAGCCTAACCACAGCCTTACCGCGGCCTCCGGCCCCCGCGATGAAAGGGTAGAAGATTAGTAATGATATTAAAACACAGCTAAATTGGCTAGTTAGTTATCAAGTTCGTAATCAATACCGTAAGGATGTCTTTGATCTGGCGCCTACTTCAGTTCTTCTGCGATCGAGCTTTTAATTGCAACACGGCACCTGATTTCAAGAAGACGATTCAGAAGGCAAATTCAAAACTGCCGCCTACACTCGTCTTCCCCTCAAGCAGACACCCCTCTACTGTAACCTATATGACGGGTGCTCGTTTTCAAATGTGACGAACAGAAGTTCTGCTTTGTGACGTTGCGAGCTTGATCGCTTACATTCCCTGCTTGTCGTAAGGTTACCATTTCAGCTTACGGCTATGTGTGGTCAATAAGTCAGTCAGTCAGTCAGCAGTCGGCGTAGTCGTAGCGACGGCGCAATCGATACTCAACGACTACATGCATTTTGCCTATCTAGCCGTTTAGGAGGCTCCGCTGCTTGGCTGACTATTAAAATAATATGATACCGTGAATAGCGAACCATTTGAAGGGAAGGGGTCGGCAGTGCGAATTGTGCTAGCGGTCCTTTATTGCGGGAAGGCAGTCTTCGTCATAGCAGCATCATCAAGTACGATTCGGCGCAAAGATCGCAGACGACGTGTCTCGTAAGTCGGGACGACATGTCGTCTGCGACCCTGCTTACGCATCAATATAATACTGAAGGGACAGCGCAAATAGCATGGGCTAAAAAAATAAAGTACTCACTACGTCAGAATGGAAATATATATATAGAAACGAAAGAAGTATATGTTCTGTTCTTTCTAGCCTGTTCTAGCCTTATTTCTCACCGAGAAGGGTTACCCACTTTGTGGCTCGCCTTTGCCGCAGCTGTTATCATATTTTACCATGTAACGCTCATCTACAATTAGGTAGATTATCTTCACTCCTAGATTTCAGAAAGCGGTAGGCAGACAGTCATACAGACAAATCGATCATTCGTAGCTGACATTTATCGTATTCGCAATGCGCAAACCGAAAGCAACAAGTATTTCGATAAAATATGCGATAACTGAGAATCTGCTAAGAGCCGATCTAACGTATACCCAAAGAAAAGCTTCAAGATGGAAAGCTGTATAGAAAGGGATCATAGTGAACTAAAACATTTGCAGACAAACGAAAGAAAAGAAAATACAATAGCTATGTTTTCCATGCGAAAACATAATAAAGGACCACGTTCTAAACACCTTAAGAACCGGATAAGCTCGTCAGGGAAGTTAGTTTTCAAATTTCCGCCACAGCTCATCAACTGCTTGTGCCAACGTTTCGTTGTTACGAGTTTAACTTTCGACATTGCCGTTCAATGTTGCTTCACGAATAGCCTGAAGCCGAAGTAAGTTTACGCCCCTTTTCTTAAACATAGGGAACCTCATTAGTTCCGTAGTTTTCAAATACGTTGCCAGTACACCAGCACGTAATTGACTGAGTACACGTGAGTATAAGGCATTATCCTTTTCGATGATAGTTACAAGTTATCATTAACTGACGAACCAGATTAAAACAATAAGCTATTTACGTCGTGCGGCCAATCTTAGCTATTCGATCCGTAAGTTCCGTATCGTAGTATAATTCATATTTACTTCGTGGAGGGCGATGGTGTATCTACCTGATTTATCCTTTACCTTATAATTAAGGTAGTGAGTTATATCTATGTGATTTAGCCGCCTCGATACGATTGGAGAACTTCGTACGTCAACTTAACTAAAATATCATAATTGAATTGATGACACTTATCAGTAAAAATAAGGTCAAAGAAAAAAAAGGTAATGAAGATAATCATTATTCATTCATTAGTACTAGTGTGATATTGTTATCCTATAACATGTTACAGTTTAATTAATATCATTCTACTTTAGGCTTTTTGATACTTCCGTAATGATTGGCATCCATTATTATATCGTACTATTTGTAAGTTTACGAGGGTACACAAGTGAGTAGATTTTTAGAAAATAAATATCACTCCAAATAGTACGTATAATGTGCCACTATATTATGAGATCTGTAATCTCAAGTTTTGTAAGGCTGTAAATATAGCCGAAACATTTAGTAATACACAAATAACTAATATTATATGGTCTGGGTGTCTTTTTGAATCGCTATTGGGAAGAAACCTTTTCCTCTTCCTATTAGTAAACTTGGGTTGCCGAACGCTTTGCTCCTTACGTAACTGGTGGCGCCCTCGTTCAGCGAACTCTGCTAATTCGAGAGCTGTAGGTTTCTAGGGTTCCGCTGGGTGAGCTGCGATCGCTCTAGCCTAGGTTGGCGTTTACCCACGGCTCTCTCGTATCATCGTCACCTTTGTCGGTCCGCTTCATCAAGAGAGAAAGTAATGACGAGTCAGAAATCATGTGATAAACCTAACCCACCATCAAGAGTTACAATCGGCATGGCCTGGTCTCGCTCACAAAAATGATCGCGTCGTCTGCTAGAGTTTACTGCTCATTGCAATAAGCGACGTCCACGAAACGATTCTTGGTGCAGTTATGACAAATCGGTTGTAACGATGAAAAAAAAATCAACGATTCTCAAGTGATCTAGGTATGTTACTGTAAAAGGATTTGCAAGCTGCGTCGATCAAAGGACGTATTCCCCTAGTGCAAATTAATCACTAGGCAAAATTTCGTTTGATACAATATATATCTATTCATCTGCGTATGTATTATTTCTGTTTGTACGGAAGCACCTTATTCAATAGTGTCTTATTATACATTGAAACAACGCTGCTATCTTGTTTCAGTATTCTTAGATTCCATCTATCTAGAATATTACGAGCTCGTTAATCGCGGATCACCCGAACACAGGTACGCATAGCCGGAAGATATATTACGCAAAGTCGACACCTCTAAGTTTGAAATTGATATAGAGCTCTCGGCCGGATTAAATTGGCACGTTCGAACGCGCTGATGTTCTAATTAGCGGATCGATGGAAGTTGAAATACATAAAGATAAATGAGTAACTTACAGCACTAATTCATATTGTGGATAAAAGAAAAAAAAGGAAAGGTTTAAAAATCTATGAATTTGGAATTTGGATTTGTACCTTGTGCATAGCGAACAGCGAGTAGACTTTGTATTATCCCGTATAAAGTAGAAACAAAAGAGCATATATGATTCAAAGACCTTGATATTTTGTTGCATTACACTGCCAAACAGAAATCAGTTCCTCTGGTAACGGTATATTGGCGAATGCAAAGGTTCGGGTCAGCTGAGGTAGCGGTGACTCATCGAACCCGCAGGTGCGAGTGCATCATGACCTTGGTAATGGCTATTTCGAGAGATAATATATTTTTAACAGTTATGTTTTATACAAAAGCGCCGCTCAAGGTTGCGAAGAAGCCAATGAGCAATTGCTTGTGATGAAGGATGGTTACGAAATAATTTTTCATTAGGTAGAAAAACAACAGTTAATTGAATATAAACAGTTATCCGTGAAACATAGACGGCCATAATTAACAAAACATACTACAGTCAAATGGAAATACTACAGAAGTTCAAATAAGTTGACCTAGAAAAAAAATTACGTCTACTGTCCGGAGTAGCAGGTGAACGTACGTCCACTACGAAACGTTTTTGGAAAACAGTACCTTGCACACATGAGACAATATATATGCGACTTCTCCTTCCACAGGATGCATAGCTAAGAGACAGGTCACTTACATCCTTAGCTACTATTCCATAATAACTACTTAGTGTACCTTTTGTGTTTTCATTCCCTTCTCCTCGCCGCTTGCCAATCCCTCACTTTTAGGTCATCACCATAGACAACAATGAAAGAAGCTTGTTGTACCACCACTACAGCGTCTAGCCTAGGCTAGTTGGTGGTGCCGTACGTGTGCTGTTGCTCGCCCCGCAATGCGAATACAGATTTTGCGGGAGCATCCGATAATGACGTGCGTCAAAACCCAGCAGGAGGAAAATCGACTCACGTGGGCACCAAGCGTTATGTCAGTATTATAGTGAGTGTTGATGACGGAGGTTAAAAGCAAAATGAATTGCGCGGTAATAGTATAGCTTGCAGCTCAGACCACCGGTCCGCTAAAGCGATAAATTAGAGTTCGTTTCTGGCTTTTTCTTAGGTCAAGAAGCCCATGCGGGCGACAACGAAAAAATAAGTATAGGCCGACCGCCGTGCTGGCCTACGCAGCAAGTACATTACCCGTGTCTCCCTTGTGCAAAGCTGCAAGCGTTCATACCAACTGCTTAGTGCAAGCCATCGGCGTTTGTGGCCGTGTGAATGCTTGTGCTGCGACGATTTGCCTGTGACCGCTACTGCAAACCACTATAAAGGTAAGTACGGGTTAGCGACCCAACAGAAAATGTCGCGTAGGGTCTGCGTAATATGGCAGCGTCAGAGGCAGTTGTTGAGCGAGTAGATGGAGGCTCATACAGGCGTGCGATTCAGGCAGCTACAGACTTGTAGACTGGTAATGATCGAATGCTGTGATGTTATTGTAGTAACGCCTGTCTCCACGACTACCAACGTCATCCTTGACGCTCAACAAACTTGGCACAAGACCGGAGATGGAAAGGATCTCATACGCATCGTTTGACTGGGACGGAAAAAAGTCTGATGGCCCGTTTCGATCGGCCTGTGACAGAAGGTGAAACCTGCTTAAAACCTGCTTCCGTCGTCGGCGGCAGTGAGCGTATCTGCTGCTCATTCACTCCTGCGGTTCGGCGAGCGGCCTGAACAAGAAGAGAAGTACAAAACGAGTGGCGTCAGTCAAAGCTCGCTTGGCCATTGCAGTGAATCGAGCCAGGCGTTAAACTAGGGCTCACACACTCGGTTGGAATGTAGTATCAAAATGACGGCTCCTACAATCACGACACTCTATAACAGGAAGTAACGTTCGCACAGGGCACATTCACAAATCGGATCCATATGGGTATCTCGTATATGTTTAGGTTCTAGCTATCCCATCGCTGTTACGTCATTTGTTATTCATAAGCAAACGTTCTTCCGTAAAAAAAAAAAGAAAAAAAAACACTGAATTGTTCATACTGTTGGTTGTCATCTTGGCAAATGTTCGGTTCGTAAAGAAGATCGTCTATTGCGCGGTAGGGACAACTGCAACACAGCGAATCATAATAATAATAATAATGGATTAAATTATTCTTTTCATCGTTTTCAGCAGAGTTGCTGCTATTCCACATCAAGAACGACCAGCTGATTTGGTGAAAGCAAGGGACACTCATATGTATATATATATTTGCACTTTTCCTTCTGATCACCACTATGGTGTGTGACCAATAAGCCAATATCTCAATGCCTGTTCCTCGATCCGTCCTGTCATCATCCTGGCTGCCATCAGAGGCCTGCACGTATTTCTAGCGAAGAAAGCCCTTTACGATAGTAAGCCGTGGCGGTTCAGCAGCAAGAAACGGTTATAGCTCAAGCCTATATAAACTAAAGTGTAAAACGACGACGCACGGTGGAACGATCTGTGAGTCATTTGTCGAAACAACTAGCCGCGCCTAGTATAACATCACCACATCCAATGAAGACAACAGAGGTGCTAGGTATTTGTGCGAGCTCCGAATACTTCGACAAGTTGTTAAAGGCTGCACTTGTATTCAAGCCTAGCTATTCAGGTAAACCTGTTTGGTGTAGACACACGATATATAATGTCGTCGAAACAACCGGTCAACACTATGTGCTGTAATAGTCTTGCACTTTTACTTCTTTACTAACACTATTTTGTGTGCATGCGCACATACAGGTTTTCGTAAACCGCCACCCCACGGCTACCGGGAAACTTCTAACAGAATAGATTAAAATAAAATAAAAATGGGCCTTGAATAAGCGATCCAGAGGAAATAGCAAAGAGAAAAAGTAACATTGGTTCATGTGACGAATAAATAAAATCGCGTTTTCGCCCGCCCTGCAAGATCCTTAACCGTGCAGAGCACCGTCAGGTTAGTGGTTCTACTCATCACACAGCGACATCTCGGACAAAACCTCACGTGCTTTAACTGTCGGTGGCGCTTCTGTAGGGCACTATCAATTCCTGACTCACACTGTCGTTGAACGCGCCAGTTCGGTGCGTCGGTGTTGAGACATTTGTCGGTGGGAACTTTACCATTAACATACGCTTCAACGACTAGTCAGGACTATGTAATCCCTTGCAAACAGTAAGCAATGTTCTATGAGCATCATCAACTTTTTGACGACTGTTCTACATTCTTCTGCCTGCTGATCTCATGTTAGCAATAGTCATGGGACCGAATACCTTTCGTGACATAATATCGTAAACATCATAACGGTTGGCAATGATTATGCTTATCTCTTACGTGTGCTGGCATGTCTGCCTCGTAGTATAGTATTCTATGTATGCTCCAATGAGCTATTACACGCATTAGCTCAAGCCCTACCGCGAGCTGTGCAGAAAAGTTCGTCCTGTCCGATCAGTGACGGGGGCCCCATAGAATAACAAATCGCGACTTAGTACAGCCATGGGCGATGAACGCGGGCACAGCTATACTATCAACATCAATAGCAGTAATGGTCGTTGAAGAGCGATCATCTCTGGCACTGGCGGCGTGTCGTGACGGCGATGCAGTGGTAAATTAAGCTCACCAGACGCCGCCCCATGTCAGCGATATATTTCTCTGCAACAGCAGTATGAGACATTACCGCTGTTTGCCGAGGTTCGAACGTAGTTTGGAAAAGATGAAAATGGAAAAGTAAGCTTGGGAAGGACGCTTGGAAGAATACGGAGAACAAACAAGACACGTGGGCCGACTCGGCTGTGGCAGCTGCACCGGTTCTAGCAACAGCGAAATTGCAACCGCACGCTGTTCAGGTTCACCGTAGCACTACATGGTAAACACGATCATACCGGTAGTACTTCTAGCAGTAGGATCTGCGCCGATAGGTCTGACAGAATCCGTCCCATGTTACTGAAAGAACGACCTTTCTGCGAACGGCATTCATAAAATTCTTTCCGTACGCTCGTTCGCGTCTGCCTTCTCGTAATAGTAATTGTATTTTATTAGCTAGTCGCTTAGAGGAGAAATGACGGCGGCGGCGGCGGCGGCGGTGGCGGCAGCAGCAACAAAGGACCGGGGCCACATCAACCGCAATAGCAGGACAACTACTGCAGTACCACGGCTATAGCAACATCGCACGCGTTTCGGGTCCGCGTAGTACTATCACCTCCATTAGCGTCATAGCTACAAGAAAGAAAAAGAAGTCGGTACATCTATGTCAAGATACCAACTGACACCGGCCTGGCAGCCGCCGTGACGAGGGACGAAAAAGAACCAAATCGCGAGACAGATAGCTTATAGTACGTGGTCAGTCTGCCCAGGGAGTTTGGGAAGAGAAGAGCGTGGGTCATGAAATGCCGGGAGACCCAGTCATCGCACTACCGCCGCCACTGATTCCGAGATTAGAGCAAAATAATGTCGAGGGGAAGTAATCGTGTCGAGATCGAATTAGATGGACCTATCTATATGCATATGTATGCATTGCTGCAGCTATAGATATATATGGAGGGTTAGTGAGCGTTTGTGAGGCCAAGGACTTAACGTCAGGAAAAGACCAACAGAAACGATGTTAGAGGGAGCTTCTATAGAAACGAGAGACGACAACGCATGCGTTATCTCGTTTTAGTGAGAGCACAGTTTCACCTAATTCTAGCCGGCATCTGATGATGACTGAAGTATGAGTCGCATATCTCGTTTGAGTTTTGGTTAATACATAGTACAAAGTCCAATTTATCGCTGAAGTGATAAAAAAAATAGGAATGCGAGTCGATAAAGTAGACGGCCTACAAAGCGGCTTCATCGATTTATCCTATAAAAAATGTATTTTGATAATACTTTCGGGACAGCTATAATTACTTTTGAAGGACTTTGTGCATCAAGGAAGGAAGCGCAAACTTACGTATGCCTGGGCTATTCGGGTGCGTTATTTCGGCGCCGTCTTTCGTTATATTTTATGAGCGCATATAGAATGGTGCTTATGCGGTAAAGACAATGTTACTAATCTCTTTCAACCCAGCCTCTGAGAATATTATCATCATCATATAAAAAGTATACGCAGTTTAAAGCTTCACAGAGTAAATAGCCTTTATTCGCTAGAGAAATAAGATATAAATTCTAAGATCGTTCTAGTTAATAGGTTACACGTCTTGATACCTAATGAAGCTAAATATTTTGTAAGTTCTGAATATCTGAATTTACAAAATTCATATATTCAGAACTTACAAAATATTTAGAGATTGTCGAAAAAAACGAAGCCGGAATTATAGCTGCCCATCGTTTGCAAGGTCCGACTGCCCAAGACGATGTATAGCTTTTATATCACTCACCGTAGTATGATCCAGTTTCTGTCATAATGCTGTAAATGGAATGTGCTCTCAAATGAAAATTGCTTTTACTCATTTTTCAAAAATTTTCTATACGGTCGACGTTTTTTACGGCCAAGTTGCATGTGGGTCCAACCTGAACGGTTTTTAATTGTTAATCGTAGCAACAAATTGTTGAGTGCTATAAACAGTTACACTTTAACAAATAGCTATATAAGTACATTATAGTAACGTTGTCTCCCTAGCCGATTTATCGCTGGCCCGAAACAACGACAGCAGTGTCCGCCCGGTAATAAGCCTGCGCGAAGTCGCAATACGGAGCTATACGAGTGATGTGACGTATGGCCTTCGATGTGTGACACAAAAGAGGAAGAGGCTGGCAACAAAAAAAAATATCGGTTGGTTTTATTTACTATTACTGCAATAATCTTTATCTGCATTACTACTATTATAACAACGGGCCGTTTTGCTACCGTTCAAAAAAGCTTTGTCGTCAATCTCAATTGGAAAGAGAAAGGTCTTTTGAAGGGTAAATTGTCGCGATTTTCTCGCAGAGCGTTCTAATTGCCCCTAACAGATTCAAATTTGGTCACCAAACGAAGCAGCAGTAGAGCCGCTATTATTTGAACAACGTTCTAGCTAGGTTAGTAGCAAGCCATGGTGTGGCAAAAAAGACCCACTCATCATTATCCATCATTATCTAGACGTTCGGCGTCATCGTTGTTCCTTGAATTATTGGTCCCGTCTTCTAAACCTTATTCAGTACAGCTTTTTCTTTTTTTTTTTAAATTCCGTTGCTCTTCAAGTAACAGAATATATCACCTTTTTTTGCACCTCTGCTTTGTTTCTTTTTTCGTATCTCAAAAATTAGCATTCTACGAAAGAGATAAAATGTGACCCTTTGTTTACTTCCGACAATTTGATTTATCGGTGATTAACTGGGCATGTTTGTTGCCTAGTCATTGATGCTCAGTCTATCGCTGGGTACGCACAATGTTTACTTTTCGTGAGCTGTACCTTCCATTAACGAAGTGCTATGACGTTTTCCTTCCCTATACGATATGTCCAAAACGTATCAGTTTGTTGCTGTCATCTGCAAAACTGTGGGAAAAAAACACATAATGACGGTTCTGAATATAGCTTAGATAAATAATCGATTGAAAAAATCAACATTATAAAAATTAAGCAATACCTTATCTTGCCGTTTGCGTGTGTTGCTTGAGTATGTTTGAAGGGAACTTACATGAATTTAGGAACGCCGAAACCCTGATAAACTTAAAAGTAAGTGATGGCTCTAAAGTCATTAATGCAGAAACTTAGACATCGATGTTTCCAACTGAAAGAATATAGTCGTCTTTACACAGTGGCAAAATAGTATACCTAGAATAAACTTCTTCAAGATATAAGTACTTATACCAGCCCGATTGTTTACTCCCAAAAAGCTCCTCCAGTAACACTTTCTACAAACCACCAGCCAACCAGTTAGCATGTCGCGAATCGGTAGTCGAAGCCACAAAAGCCACTTTGCAGCTAAAACGGAATAAAGTCGCAGGAAAAACATTACATTTAAACGAAAACAACAACCAGCAACGTGAAATAACAAAAAGCGTTACACACTGAGAGAAAGCAACTTCAGCAGCTATCCCACCACGGATGCTGTAATGTAGGTGTAAAAAGCACCAGCAATATGACGCTACCAGCGATTTCAGAGTTTGTTTTAGCTGCGCTTCGCGGTGGCAATGGTGAAGTGCACTGCCCTGCAAGCGACTGTGAGGTCGGACAACGAGTCACCTACCTGAACCAAAATAAGGTAAAGAGGACTTCGGGGGGCTCATACTCTGTGTTTTCTTTATTTTCGTAGTGTTTCGCATCGTGTGTGGCTAGCGTAAACTGGCGCTAGCGGTGGCAATGAGACGGACACCTGGCGGCGTCTTTTTCTGACTCAGCTAGACCCTTATTTCCTCTGTCTCCTTCAATTCATATGCGTTGTTGAATGGTATTTGTTTTGATGACGAGACCAGTCGCTAACGATTCTCAATGCCCTTCAGTTGATTCGAAAGTTTTATGTCACTTACCGCTGCTATGAGCGACCAGAACTGTCATCGAGTAGCTGCGGCCGCTCTGACACAAGCAGGCCTGCCAAGGGCTGAGCAAACCTGGCCGAAACCGCTGGGTCCACGAAAGAAATATTCACAGCGGCAGCAAAAATGGTCAAAAGCAGTGTGCCAGGGTAAGTGCGACAAATCAGCCGATCACTGGACCGCTACGTAAGCCAGTTTTGTCGTTCAGCTAGGCTCTGAACGCTTGCAAAGCTGTTTCATAAGCGCGTAAGTTGTAAAAGAAAAATATCCATTACACACTCGCAATTAAAAATCACAGAATCGTCGAAAACTACTGTTTTCGCTACTATTGTAAACTATTACTACTATGAACGGTTTTTCCAAACGTTTCCAAAAGACGGTTATCAATGCTAGTAGTTGTTTCGCCTCAGGATCAGACGAGGCAAACGGGCATCTTTCTCTTCCGATGTTGGCGAAGTCATGTAAGCGAAAATGAGCCATTATTACGTTGTGGTATGAGTGGTGGATAGAAACGTTCAGGGAGAGTTAAGCCCGGTGTTTTTTGGAAATCCAATACATCACCGACTTTGTATCGGTTCCGTATGCACTATTACATGTGCAATGGCTAAATAAAGGTACGCACTACAGTGTGATATGACAACTGATCGATTGATTCAGTCTGTTACTCCTTTTAAACGTTATTAAATTTGTTTTTGGGACGTGCCGTCACGAAGACCTCAACGTCGTCGGGCCGCAGGGCAAACGCTAGCGTGCGTTTAAATTTCACCTTCATTCTAACTGGCTACCGCTAACAGGCCTAAGTAAAAGGTTCACTTTTTTTTTTACAAGCAGATACAGTCGGCTCTGCCAGTGCCCCGGCTACGTACTAACTGACTGCATATAATTTGATCAACTACTACTGCAACAATGAATCGGATAGAAGCGTCGCTTGATTCAATAGCGTACCTATTCTCAATGAAATCAAATCCTTCATTTGCTAGTTGGACTTCATATCGAAGGCCGACATCGTTATCTACGTACGATCGAAATCTATAGGCAAAACTTTACAATACAACTTTTGTGTAGCCAGTGGTCGTCACCATTACGATACGTAATCTGAAATAAAAATATACAAAATAAAGCACTTCATTGTCCGTAGTAAGCGAATAGATTATGAGGGCGTTGTCGGGTGTTTCAGTAGCTCACATCGCTGTAACACTCTGACAAACGACTACATGCGATAACACTTCCCTATCTACCCATCTTAGTGAGCTCTGTATTTTATTTAAGCACATTTGAAAAGATAGCTCTTCAGAATCGCCTACGCCGGTGCACCTTTCGGCCATTGCGGTTCACGAATGCGATGGGCACCCGTGAAGAGCGCGACTGTCTAACTTCTCCACAAAGCATTAATGAGCGACGTGAACTCACGCGTGAAGATCCAGATGCTACTATGTCCAACCAGAGAGCGAATTGCTCACAGGATACAATGCGTTACGTAGTATCTGTTTAATGAGAAACAGACCTTGTGCTGAGTCAATGAAGTCCAGATGCGCGAACCGGCCACACGATCCTGACTTCAATATTTTACATGTAAGCTTGAACCACACAAGCTTGTTTTGTCATGATCGTCTAGACACGGAATTATTATACTTCGGAGCTGCGGGGAAAAACAGGTTTCATCCTCTTATCTTCGAATGGGCGCTTCCACTTTTTATGTATGTCTGTTATATATGTACGTGCTTATGGTAAAATGAAGCGTTTGGCGTGTGCTTGAAGCGTTCGGCGTGTGCTTGAAGCATACGCAGACTAAGTAAGCGCGCAAACGTCGAGTATTAATCGACCCGCAGACACAAGGCTAAGCACGCGACAAACTTGGACTAATGCTGCTGATGTTGAGAACATTTCTACCAGCAGTTGTATACTCCGCTAACAACTACATAGTCTTCATTATTTGACTGAGGTGTGTGTTTCATTATTTGACTGAGGTGTGTGTACGCGCTGCACCTAAGCTCCAGGTGCGGAAGCAAAACCTAAGATGTTTATAAGTTGCCTAGCTTTCTTTGTTACAACTCAAACTGTTACGGTTGCCAAAATGGCGATGATGGCTTTTTTTTTCCATATGGTACAACAATGCGTCAAAGGCTTGAGCGGCCGTCCGCATGGCTCGAACAATTGGCATTGAAGATTGGCCCAAAAGTGGAAATTCGTTTTATAAAGAGCCGACCTTCATTGTTCGCCGGTAGAGTAACGAACCGTCGTGAGGAAAAAGCGCCTACGCAGATACGACGTGGCATTGCACGTACCCCTACAATGAGTTGCCTTAGATAACACATACTCTCAATGGAAAGCAACGCCGGCCCTTGTTTTTTTGGCAGAGTATGGAAGCAAATAGTGGATGACAGCGAGATATCCAAAACCCGCGCGTTGAATTTGCTTGCTATCTGTCCGGCAAAAGGGCTAGTTTAGCGTTCTGTTTCATTATTTTAGATTCTTTGTCATTTTGAGGAGAATCTCTGCTTTGTTCACTCGTAACCTCCTCTCAGGATAGCATAAACAAAATTTCCCTGTAATATAACTACTTGGCAGCTTTTTCCGCTAGCTCTCAATGACTCCTGCACCAAATGAGAAGAGAACACGTTATGGTTTCTCTTAAAGGTTAACTGCATTGTGCCGATACGTGGTACTACCGAAAATGGCTTTTACTGGTCCTATGACAAGTCGTAGGAAGCTGAACAGTTGGGTAACCCAATCAACCGAAAGGCAATAACGTCTTTTATTTTGCTAATCAGCATGTTCTTTGTAGAAATTAAAGGAATACTAGTAATTTTTAGAGGAACGTTCGGTTCAGTTTTATAGCTCTTCGTTATATCGAATATAAAATGATGTAGCGCCATTTTTTTTTATTTGAACGATATTTCAAAAGATTCAAGTGCTATGGCAGGAAGCTGTAAGCATATTTCCACTGATATTGGGATACACACTAATATGATTAAAAATAGTAAACAACGCGCTGTTTTTATGGCATTTTCTCTATTTTACCTATATTTTACGAAAACCATATGAATACATCCACATCTCAATTGCATAGTTACTATAGCGAAACGATAAATTTTGATATCAACACTGTCACTGAAAACAGGGTAAAGCTGTAAGCGGCTTTTACCTATTTTACTGATCGTTCGAAATTAAACTTGTAAGTTATTATGGGCGATCACGTGAACTCATCTGACATCGTCTGCTTCATGCTTAATATCTCTAATATTTATATAATGTTTGGACTAGTGAGGACACACTGACTTGGCTTAGGGACGCGTGGTGGTCCGTGTTTGAGTTCAGGCGTTCCGCGCTAGTAGAGGGCGCCTACCTAATTTATCTCTAACGGCGTAAATATTAAACGTAAGGCCCGAATATGTGATAGACGTATGTTTGCTGCTCCTGTCCTACATGATATACTTTCATAATGGAAATATTAACTAACAAAGGCTGTATTTTTCAAATCGTGTCCTTATTCGATACATAATTTATGCCGACATTTGCTGCAGTCTGTGTCGAGAACCGACCAAAAGAGGTTCGACAAAACACATACTACCGAATTACTATGAGGTAATAGATATTAAGCATATGTATTTTATATACAATTTTACTAAATACATTCGTAGGTCGCAAGAGGTTTTTTACAGTATAGTACCGTAGCGTACCGTACCGTACCCAGGAGCTAATATCTTCATCAATTCTATGGTGATCGCCTCTGCTGATTAAATTCCGTTAGGGCCATATCGATGCGACGATCTGGTCCACTTTCTTTTCTTCTTTCTCGTTTCTTAATTCAATTTTATCCACGTCTTTCTATCGATTTTCTGTCCCCGTTATCCTTGTTCAGAAACGTCAAGTAACTTTCACTCTATTCGCAGATTAATCAGTTAGCAATAACAATACTAGAGGGTTGGTCCGATTCAACCCCTTCTGTTACCCCACTGAACGCCATTTCCCACAGATAGAAATATTAAACCCACATTGGTAATTGCATTCGTGAGTTCTCCATAAACTGCTACGGCCGATTCTGGTTTTGTTGCTATTACGTCGGCCTATTTGTCTTCCAAACGATTTCCATTGACATGTGTGCATCCATATACATACACGCGCAGCTTGAAGATCACGTTTGCCGACTAGTGTTATCACTAATTACGCTATATCTTTTTTCTTTGTCATGTCAGATTTGCGGTATTGTCTCAGAAAAAAAACTGGCTTGTTTTTGGGCATATGACAAGCGGATAAACACATGCCCGATACGACAGCTAACCCGTTAAAATACATCCCGACACTCTGGATATAGACATACTGAAGACGTGGATATCTGTAAATTCTCATGTATTCCACACCCCTATGGGGATTTAGTGAAAGCTGAAAAACACTGGTGAATCCTTCTTAAATTCTAACGAACAACTTCCCGCAGTTGTAACAAAACAAAGAACAAGGCGACGATAAAGCGCCGCCAGCTACACGAGGCGGTCAGTCAAGCTGCCTCTTGGAAAGGCCATTAATTTTGACCGAACGGCCACGTTCTGCGTCGTATGTCACACGCTGCAAGCGTACGTTCGAAAGTGAAAGATAGTGGACTAACGACTGTAATAGACGCTATTTTGTCATGAAAATATACGTTGAACAACGATCTCATCGTACTATTACTGGTATTACCTAAAGAAAATTATGTTGGGCCCCTTTGTTAGACCAATGAGCTTTATCGACGCTGACGTTCTGATCCGCGAATGAGAAAACCGTTCTTTTTTTTTTGCTCAAGTTGAAAAGTAAAAAGCGTTGTATGTTTTATATTTGAAAATCAATTCAAACCTCGTTCGGTGTTCTCGGTCCAGAAAACCTAATCACTTAAAAAATACCCTATTCTGTTAGCGGTAGAGAAATTGCGAAGTGCAAGCAGGTGACAACAAAGTAGGGACATTTTTCCACAGAAGGACCGTAGGGCACCAGTATTTGATCGGCGTGTCTTAAATCCTATAGCTATTGTTACGTTGTTTTCGACCGCTTCACAGGTTCGGTTGCTAGTTCGCTCAGATGTTGGCTTGCACTGCGTTAGGGGGGACGTATTACATCCAGCAAATTTTGTTGTAGAAATATAAACAAGTCTACAAACAAATGGATCAACAGAGGTCCCAGTTGGCCGACTGGCTAAGATAAAACCATTACTGTCCTTAATGATGTTGAGGTTTCGAGGTTTTTCTACATCGGAGACATATTGCTAATGTTTATTGATGCTGGGTTCAATTCAGCAAGGCATTCTGGTGGCGAACGTATTTCTAGTTTCACAGTTCATTTCGGCCGGATATGGTTTGCCGAAGACGCTGTTTCTGATCGAGCTGCTAAGATGGAGCCATTAAAAACCGTAAAATTAGGCTTTTTCTACTCCTCCTAGCCCTGAAGCGAAAAGCCGACGGGCAACCGAAACGACGATGCTATAATGAGACGTGCCATTAGATTTACTTGCAAATGAAGGAAGAAAAGCAATTATAGGCAAATAAAAAAGCAGGTAAAACTCTCCCCAATCGAAGACGACCCTTCTTAGTAAATGCAGGAGATATACTGCTTCTCATTTGTCGTTGTTGTTAATGCCGTATTAGCAGAACCAGTGGTCATCGTCGTCGTCGTCGTTGTTGATCGCGCCGTTCGGCATCACGAGCGCCAGCAATAGACGGAACGTCGTTGCCACCGTCGCTTAGGAAGCCGCCATGAACGTGTGTTAGCTAATGAGTCGGGTGAATTCACTAAATCATTAGTAGTGACTTCAAAAATGAGTTCCAATATAAGTACGATATTGTCAGCCAATGTACTTCGTCACATCACGAAACAAACGATTTTTCTCACAGTATCTGATGTGGACCAGGGTTAGCTAATGGAAGAAGTATCAACAATACGCCGATAGTAGTAATAACGATGCTGGGATCCAGATTTGTGCCGACAGCGGGTTCCGTTGTCATATGAATACCATTAAGCACAAAACATTTACAAGACTAGCTAATATTCCTACAGCTGAACTCGGTCGACATGACCGTGCGTACCTATAACGACATTTTTCCGCTATACTGATTCTCTCTAGCTGGATGACAATGTGGCAATCAAGCATCTAGATAATCAAACTGAAACCAGATTATCGCTTTTATCTCTATGATAAGCTTTCTGCATATATTTATTATAGTCGAAAGACAGAAAAAAACGTAACGTTTCTAAACGAAAAGTTTCATCAATAACGATAGCGTGACGCACTGAAAGATAGGACAATCCGCTTTCATCGATTCTGTTGTGGCTGTTGGAGGCCATAATAATGACCGATAATAATGAGGTGGTTTGTTTTGAGGTTTGAGGATTCCCATTATCTACCCAGTGTGTACAAACGGACTAGCTCGCTATTTGATCGTAAACGGCCATATACTGTGAAATAATGGTAATGTTTTATAGCGTGATTATTGAAATGAATCATAGGGGAACGATCATGTCGATCGACGAATTTAGGTCAGAGCCATATGACAAGATCTCTCTCAATTCATTTTTTTCAGATAGCTGTGAAAGTATAGAAAATCCACTCGCTGAGATTCTGCCAAATACGGATTCTTCCTTGGAAAATAATGAAGTAATGGCAAATAGTAGAAGACGAGCCATTGGTTCAAAAGCCAGCCAGCTTCTTGTAACTTATTCTAGCAATTGTTTTTTTTTATATGTTTTAACAATTATTTTGACACGGTTCAATTAACTGATAGAAATCGTTCCCAAACGAATGTTTGCAGTATCAAAGATACTGTAGAAGTCAGCGTACTGAACATCTCATTAGTATCTGCATTCGACGTATCCGTCATGTCCGACTTCAACGATAAATTGCGTATCGGAAATGTACCAAAAAGTATACGTACGCCTGTGTCTCTCTTTCTTGTATGATTATGTGCATTTCTTCGTGTGTGTGTATCTGGGAGGGTAATGGTCTTCACCTGATTAAATTTACATACGATGTATTCGGCTGCTCAACATCTTCACCGATATGATCGGACACAGCACTACACAGTCATCAGAATTAGCGAGCATCTTGCGGTAAATCTCGACGCAACGGTTCTGGTTTGTCTGACATTAGCCCACTCGAGTGGGTGTTAGGGGTACTGCTTCTTCCATTGCCTTACGCAGTGAGGACGGATCACAAGCGGGTGTTATCCGCATAGTATTTCTAGCATCACAAATGTTGATTTTGGCAACTAGCAAAGGAAAGCAACAGGTGCTGACCGTTTCGGTTTTTATCTGCGCTAGCTTTTGCTATTTTTAGGATTATTCCTCGACAGAAACACTCATTCATAAGGTTACCTTTCTCGCATGTGCTTTGTCTATCGTATGGGCACAGGTCAGAGTTAGCCGGTTGTACCGAGGATTTAATAGAAAACATCAACATGATATGGGTATTGGGTTGGACAATACTCACATATGTGTATACATGTTTGACAGTACGAAAGGCTTGAGTAATGTAAGAATATAAAGTATTGATAATCAAAAACGACGTGTATACGCAGTGGCTGAGTGAGAACATTTTTCTCTACTGAATCATCTATAATTTGTGAGCTAGATTGAAGAACTATATGTGGACGAGTGTTCCCCATTGATAAGTTGTAGTACGGTAGATGTAGCAGCGAATACCAGTTTTTGCTAAGTCATGCATATGAAATACAAACAACGTAGTTTTAGATAACAAACATGATGAAATCAATGCAATATGCTGAACACACAAAACTAGATACGGCTGGCTATAGATAATAGTAAAACCAAAAAAACTTTCCTTCCTTAGACCTTTTCCGTCTAGCAATCCGATTTCGTCACCGAAGACGCATCTACTGTTGTGTTACATAAATAACCGTTTTGCAGTCCATCGAATCACCTACAGTGAAAACTCGGATAACTATAAACGGGAGACATGATAAGCCGTGCCCAACCTTACCTGCCAGTGCCTAGGTAATCACCCGATTGTTAGCACGGCGCACCGTTAGGTTTCACGACAGGCTTCTGGGGGGCGAGTACACATGTGTCTGGCGGACACAGCAGCAGCGACGGCGACGATAGCAGCAACGACACAGGGCCGTCAAACGTAGTGTGTGCACCTTTTTGTAGCAAACGACCTGAGCCATGGAGCGTCAACAGCGATTGCAGGCGCCGTCGGTGCTACTGTTGTATTGTGTGGCCTGTACAGGTCGGCTTTCGATGCGCCCGCCAACCCGGCGCCCAAACGCGTACAAAAGGCCCCGATTTTCCTTGCGCAGCCGTCCACTATTAATCGTTCATGCGTTGAGGCTAAAAACTGCTGCAACGGCTAGTAATCTAGACCAGCTCTTCTTCTTCTTCTTCTGTCCTCTATGGCTTGATGATTATCGCGTGCTGGTGATGCCGCCTGTCTGGTGGAGAACGGGCTGTCTGTTCAGGCACGGCCCGGGTTGCTGGGCTGCACTAGCGACATTAGCAGATAACAAAGGGCCAGGACAACCAAACGATAAACCACGAACGGCCAATAGACGAGTGTACACCGGTCCATGGTAGACATCGTATGCATATATCTATAATACTATATATAGATTGTAGTACTTCGTGTGTAGATTAATCGCTATCAAAAGATTGCACACTAGTCGCAGATGGCTGTGGGCTCAGCCTTTATAGCAGTACAGTCGAAGCTTAATCTGTTCCGAAGCATAGTCTTTGTGCTAAGTTTTCAATTATGTCGTATTGCTATTTCTTTGTTACGATTATGCAGCGGCACACCGTGTGGGGCATGCTGACACGAATAGACCGATGAATGGTTGACGTCCATACGTGCCCTTGCACACCAATTATTACGATACATAAACACAGTGGCTGGCACACGTATCTGTTCAATACATATCCCGAACCCATGTTGCTTACTACTTACTAACTTTACATGATAATCTTAAAGTGTCTGCGTACAAGCAAGTTTCGCAGTGAAGTTTGCCACACTGACGATACCATATTTTCGAAAACTTCGCCGAAAAAGATTTACCGAGCACCTTACTTGATTCTCTCCAAGCTCGACAGCCTATAGGATTACAGATTTGAGCTTTGAGGAGAAATAATACAAGCGCAACATAGAGTTCTGTAGAGAAAAATATTTTTTCCCTGACTATTTGTGTATGAAATAGAGTAACATATTGGGATTATCCTCTAAAAACGGAAATTTTTATTCATAGTCCTTTTCCACAAGTTATATACGACGCTAAATACGAAAGAAGAAGGCTATTTAGATACTACCCCTTACAGCAGAATCGCTATCAACTACCTGTAATAATGCTACCTAATAAAAAAAAATCAATTTATTCGTACAATTATTATTACTATACCCTGACATCAAATCAAAAGCCACGATCTAAAAATTTTATACTACCTCTAAATAGCAGTACCTTACATTGTCAATAGCAAACCAACCATCGGACTCTCCTATTGACGGCGTTGAAGAGACCATTTGAGCTTTCTGCAGTCTACGTTGACGATTCAATTTGATTTTGGCTAAGCCGACTTTTCGCGTCTGCTCGCCGTTGACTACCGGTGCTAACCCACGTCATTCTGTCGCGAGTCAAAGCTCTTAGCGGGCGAGAAGACGAAAAAAAGCAGTGCAGCTTCACAGGGCTTCAGATGTGGGCCCCTCTCATCTAGTGTAATAACGGTAACACCTTACCCCTATTCGTCATCAAGATTCGCGCCGTCAGGGTCATAACGAAGTAACATCTTCGTTTATGTCTGCATCGACCCTCTTCGCTCTCGCTCTATCTCTCTATAGCATTCACTGTCTAGCGATTATGTCTAAACAGCATTATCATTACGAGGTCACTGCCGAGGATCGTGAGCAGGGCCTCCACACTCGAGAGTCAATTCAGTCGCTCTAACATGTGATATGATATTACGCGCAGAAAGGTGTAGTTGACTCAAATTATCGAATACCTGCTACGGGGACTATGAAGTACTACCGCCGCTGCGACTATTGTCCATTGACGGAATGCTTGCAAGGGGAGCTGGCTGCAGAAAGAGAGGGATCCAACCCCTTCGACAGCAGGCCAAACCGCTGCCGTCGACCTGCCGAGAAAGACGACTCAAAGATTTCGACTGTCCATTTATATTCTTACCACCAGTACAGCTGCCGTTCTTGCAACCCATCGCGGCGCGCAGCGACATCCGTCAGAGCTGTCAACGATCATTAAAGTACAGCCTCCAGCAAGAATAGATTTGATCTGAAGCCAACGCTGTCATCCCTTCTATACCTTCTCTATAGTACATACACGGATGAGAAGAAAATCCGAACCTGTGGGACCGAGATGAGCCACACACGTTCTTAAGGCACAAGACGACGCAAACGAACTACGTCAATCGAATCTGTAACTTATTGGACTTGACTTATTGCAGGGGATACTAAGTCGCTTGTCACATTAACAACAGGTTATGGGTGATTAGAAACTTTTCAAGAACGTTTGGCAGGTAACAGTAATCAAACAGTGATACTTTTGGTCGAACGAAAGGAAAAATTATTTTCCTTTCGTTCGGCACCACCGATACTCAGAAGGCGAGTGTTGTCCACAACGAGCCTTCTGTAGGACATTGTTGTATGACCATTGACTTTTCCTCATTTCACTAAGCGAAGTTCGCCTTTTCGAGATAAAACAGTACGATTCATTTTAACTGCCTCATCAGGGAAATTAGCAAAACAGCATTACATAGATGCCACTTAGCCAGCCTCTGCTGGTCAGAAACAAGCTAGTCGATCCTTACGTACTCGCTCATTTATAACATACATTGTATGAGCTGATATTGGTTTTTGAACTGAAATAGTATAACAAATTAAATATGCGGATGTTATTACCAAACGTCTTCTATCAGGATATCTTTTATACTGCATAAGTGGCAGATGAGAAGCGTTTTCTAGGTGCTGCACACGACGTTGTACGCATCGATCCGACCCTCGAACACGCCTTCGACGGCATCCGGATTTTGCGGAAAATTTCCGGTCGTATAGTGACTAATCAAGTCGACGATGAACAGGTAGCACTTCAATGGCAGCCGGCACGGCGCATAACACGGAACAGATAACAAAATTTCGGCTAGATATATCTAATTGGCACATGGCCAAGCAGAATATCGAAAATAATGATAGTATACAATCCATACCGTCGGCAATACTTTGTAGCAGACAAAATTCAAATCGTGACCAATTCAAGCGGCCTAAAATTGTATCTAAAGAGCATGGCCTGAAAATGACGAGAAACTAAGTAGGTGGGGGCTGGCAACAAGGTACACTTAACGCAACAAACTACACCAGCGAAGACTTTTCTTGAGCTAGTACAATTGTAAAACATCACTCCTGGCTCACGCGAATTCGAAATGCCTGTTTCGCGTTCATCTAAATATTATACACACAGAGCGGGGGTTACTATTCCACAATGGCAGAACATAAAGGAGATGCGTTTGGCTTTATCTGGTATAATTAGACGGCGTTCGACGAATTTCGTTGAGCCGTTCGAGTGACCGATTTAACTTATTGAAAATTATAGATAATAACGGTATCGTCTTTTAATTGACGAGAGTAATCGTTCATCAAAGCCATGTGTCAAATCGCTTCTCAACATCAGGAAAAACATCAGGAGAACAGTAAAATTGGAATCTGTGATAGACAATTGCCCGTAGATAGATCCCGACTTCCGACATCCTGTCTGAAACGGTTTATTCAGTGTATAAATATGCTGCAATCTCTGAAACGTTACTTCAGCGAGATAACTTTCTTACAATATGCGTTTCTCGATGTTGAAGTTGAATGTAATATGTAAGTACATGCTGCGGGTGTAAGTTAATGGAATAAACAATATTTTGTCGATTAACAAACGTTTCGGAAGTCCCGAAGTGTTTATTGGTCCAATCCGAATCGTATGTATATTGAGCTAGAATAACGTTTACTCCGCTGTAGTCCCTAAGCACTTAGACCCATACAAGCGTCAGTGACTTCACGCATACACCGCAACGGAGACAGACTATCCTATGAGCATGTTATGTTGACTAAGCATTACTAATAGGCATCTAAACTGAGAAGTGCTTGTTTCCCTAGGAGCGGCTTTCGACAGTGGCAAGGTTCAGGCCCGCTGCGTCACAGATACTAGGTTTCTGCTATAATATAAAGTAAAACATCCCAGCGTATCGTGCCGTCATCGGGCGGATGTTGTTGACAATTTTTTGTCCACGTGTTGCCCTAGGCTCATGCTACGATCGACGCTGCCGCTCCGTTGGGGTGCCATTCTCGCGCGAGTGTTTAACGCCCAGCGATCAGCTGAGCTCCTTTTGCTGATGTTGCAAACCTGCAAAACTTTTGTTGGCGTTGATGTTGATGAACTGTTCTAGGCCACTTGAAGCTTGCGTTGCGTTGCGTTGCGTCGCGTCGCTCTTGCCGGATGCACAACAGCGCAGCGACTAACAAGTACAAAACTTTCAAGCACGCGTCGTGCATTCGATCGGTATAACGTGCCATATCATAGGTCATAATGCATTTACAATCTGATTCAGTTCACTGGTATGGATGTGTTGCCTGTAGAGATTGACTCTTCTGTAAGGACTACAATAAATGACCAACGTGTAGCAGTCGAAAGCATTTAAATACAATAGAAACAGTCATTTTTGCTGCTGAAGTCTTTAGGTCGAAAATGATAACTTGCATCTTTGCTTTAGGCGGATCTAACTTCTGCTCACTTTTTAATACATAACTGTAAAATGTCCTGCTTTGTACATTTTTGAGTAGTACTACGTTAAGCCTGCGAAATTTAAATAAATCGACTAATAAAGTGAGCATGCTAACTCTAACTAACCTCCCATAATAGCGATGGTATTGTGGTTGGGTCATCAATATAGGTGACAGCCCAGAGCGCCATAGAGTGACTTTGCGTCGGGTGACAACAGCTGTGCATAACCTAGTCGGCGTTTGGCCAACAGCTCCAATGGGTGCTCCGGTAATTTCGGGCACACGTTGAGGGCCGCGGGCGGCAGACGGTTAGAAAAACAGCACTCGATCTGCGCTTGAGTATTCATGTACAGCTTTGAACTCATAGGCCACTCTTCGAGCGAGGCTGCCTCTCAACATATACACTGTGGGCGTGGCTGGGTCACTGTCAAGGTCCTAGCCATAACGGGCCTTCCAAATGTCCAAAACAACCCAGGTCCGATGCTATGAGCTGCCTCTGCTCAATGTGTGTAGCCTGTGCTTTCATATGGCATAGCAGTTCTTCAGCAATATTATTACCTATGCAGCTTAGGTGAACAACGGTACTTAAATTGGTAAGTGTGTCTGGCTGGAGATATACGTATGTGGTTGACGTGGGCCGGGGGAAGCTCTCATTGGGACGGCTATGCTACATTCATTTTTGACAACATAGCTAGTCTAATTTAAAGGACCGAAAAAATTAGATCTACGCAAGTGCTCTGCTTGCGGCCAGTCTTGCTTGTTCAGACCTCAACACCATGCTTTGGATGTCTTTTTTTGGCTCGGTAGCAGGTAGTTGTAACCGGCAGCGGGCTCAATTCTGCGACTATACAGCGTGCTAACTTGAAACCACTTAGAAAACGAAACTTTTCGTTTTGAAACTGGGAGTTTAAGTTTGCTTAATTGTCCAATGTGGTTATGGCGATTAAGGCAATAGAAACGATGTGCGGTCTAGGAAATACCCGGTCAATTTTAGATATATATCTATATAGTTCGTTCACCGAAACTACCTGCAAGACAAAAAAAAACACATAACATGTTCTTACATCGACTGCGTTGGCCACTAAACATACGAGCTAATGCTTTGTTTCTTGAATTATATCGAAAACATGCTTCCTTACACGCCTTACCTTGCGTCATATGCAACGGTCAACCTCGAATCATTAAGGTATAAAATTAGAACCTGAAGTTTCTATTATATTTTCAACTTTCTTCTTCTGGAGTAGATTTTCACTAGTTAGTACCCCCGAACGAATTTCTTTCTAAGAAAACTTTAATGTGTGTACACCATTTTATTAATTTGTGATTGCTTGACTCAAGCTTCTCTTTGACACTTTATTTTTATTTAAATCGTTCTCCAATTCAATAAACGACGAGTTTTGATACGTTTTAAAGTTACATTGCCACAATGGGGCCACGGTAACCGTAGCACGCGATGACTGTGACTCGAAACGATCGATATGGCGGGGTCAATCGTTCTATAATGGCACGTAATCCAATAATACCGAGAGCGATTCTTGGATATCAATCTTTACGCGAAGTGTCCAGTTCCTTCGGCGCCGTTGGGTACACTAGTTACAACAAGTTATGGAAGGCTATATATATATATGTATATTGATGTTTAAATAGCAAGCCTCTGGCGGAAGGTTACACACAAATGCAGATCACGTTGTAACTTCATAAGTTCCAATTACACATTTTGAGATACGTTTATTCTCTTTCATGTAACTTTATTCATTTGAATACTGCACGTGAAGATTTGTTATTATCTTCAATATTATTGAATATTACTATGCTCTTACAGACACAGTAGAAAAACACAATATTTTACTTTTTATTTAGAAAGCCAACAGCCTAAATTGTCCAGTAGGTTGAAACAGTCATATTTTGATATCGTTTCTTCAATGAAACTTTGAGTTGTCCGACTGGACAGCTCATCGTCCACTGAACCCTTTGAAATAGAGGACACAATACCACCTGTAATAAACAATGCTAACGATATCTGTTAACCAGATACGGATCTAAGTATGTCTGTAAATCTCAGCCGTATGTCATCGATAACCGTAGAATGGGCAGAATTAAGAAGAAACCTCTAATAGATACAAATTGTTATCACTGTCTGACACCATCGATTGCACACGGTGGCTAATGTGTATCTTCATTAAGAGATTTCAGCTTCATTAAGCGTATTTCAAAATAGCATCTGAATCCTAATTGACGTAAACACAGACGTACTTCACTTACAGGACCACACATCTGATCGCACAGCTATCAACGAGACTTATCGATGATTTTATCTTCTGATCGTTGATCGTCTTCGGCTTAATTCAGTTAGCTAATCGTTATTTCGTCTAGCCATTGTAACCGCTGTCGCTATAAATATTATTCTGAGTTGACTTTTTTTTGTTTTCCTCATCCAACAGGTTGACACCGACTACTCGGCGACTCGTCACGCCATTATGAACTCCTCACATCTCTTATTCTGAATACTGCCATCTATGGGTCCAGTGAAGGACCGTAAAAAAGTTTTGGATAAGCCATAATTCATGAGAGAAGTTAAGATCGCGCCAACGGAGTCTTATTGGGCCGGCTACCGCCGGTGGTTGCTAGCGAAAGTCGTCACCAGCGTTTGGGTCGCTCGTGCTAACGCGACGTCGGAGGAAGCCGAAAAGCAAGTATAGCTAGGGACGATAATGGCCGCGTCCATAGAGCTAAAGTTGATGCTTAAACGACGATCATAATGACGTCAAAGTGAGGTATAGTCAACGAAAGTGTCCGCTCCGGCGACCGCAGAAGCGACATGAGCGCCGGCGTAAGATACTAAAATTGCCATGAAAACTTTTGTGAACGAAACGGCTTCCGTTTTTTTACGAGGTGCCAACGAAGTACAATCAACAATCGTAGCCAGCCGACTTGGATAGTAAATTTTCAGGTTATCGTTACCGTTACAACAATCAACATCAATCACGAGGTAATTAGGTTTTGCATTGTCCTGCATTGCTAGCGGTTTACGTGGGTGACTTACGCGTTCGGATCCCGATACGACTAGCAGTATGGAAATATTTCTAAATCTCGTGACGGTAATCTCGCTTATTTGAACGACGTACGCTCTGGTCCGTACTTCACACCCTATTAGCTTAGTTCACATACATGTTCTCATGACGCTTAACTGACCCCTATATACAGTTTAAAATATATCCATTTCTCTTCAAGCCACTATTCTTTTACCATTGCTCATAACCCAGTAACGGTTACGTGTCGTGTGACATGGACATGTTAGTCAGCGACTGTCGGCCCCAGTCTCTGACGATCCCCCTAGCGCAATGCAGCTCAAGCCGACCGCTCTACGAACGCCTTTGCTCTAACATCAATAAGTCATCGAACATGTAACTATGATTGACGGCTGTTCGACCGTAACCAGCTTTGACGTAACTCCAAAGCTGGTCTTCAACCATCAGTCTTAGGACAGAAGAATTAGTGGAAGGTGTTAGCACTGCTGGGTGCAGCAATGGCAGCAGAATAGCAGTCCCGCAGCGCCCATTACTGATTCGTGGTAAGTAAGAATCAGGGGGCGGAAAAGAAGCGGGGAGCTCGGATGCAGCTTAACTTGCCCGAGGCTGGTCTGTGCAGAGATTGATTGGCTACTGGAGAACGAGTGCTGTTACGGTTATGAAATGGAGTTTTGTTTTTTTCTTTGTGTACATATAGAAATAACACACGCAAGTGTACGGATAGCGAGTAACTGGCAAATCGTGTCATCGTTGCGACATTGATTTAATACGTTCGATAGTATTCGAACTAATAATATATGATTTACAATGTAATCGTTTACGCTTCTTTTCGTCATCGATCATAGGAGCCGCTTGAAGTAACCAGTCATATGTATTTGGAATGATCGGAACGGAAGTTCGGGCCAACCTCCGTTATTGCACTGATACAACGCGTACGGTATATGTGATGTTGAATAAATTAGTGCTTAGGTCTAGGCTCCAGTTTGAGGTTAGGATCAATCAACCTTGCGAGACTGAAACAACGAAAGGCGATAGATGGCCAAAACACACAGTTAGGCAGGCTAAACCTAACGGAGTAATACGTTCGTTCCCCATCTAACCACGGTGACGGTGGTGGCCTACCAGGGGTCTTGAACGAAGAATCGTCTCGGAAGGACATCGGCCCAATTTACATTAAATTTGATATTAAGCCCGGAACTCTTTGGCAATTATGTAACTAGGCGGCGGAGCCCAATGAAAAATCTGCGTGTCCTACGTATTACGCCAAAAATGAGCTTGCAGCTTTTTGACTGAGTTCTTGATTCATCTCAACGGTTAGCGTAGTGTATTAGCGTTAAGAATGTATCAAATGAAACACCGATGTCTTATTTAGTGTGGCCTTCCATTGTCCTTCTTATGCTCGTTATTTGCCAGAACGTAGATGCACTGGGTACAGGGGCCGATTTCAAGATTCCTATAAACGGTGATGCGACAGGGTATCATGGTATCCTACCAACTCTACATTAGCTACAAAAGCCGTTCCTTCTCTCGGTAAAAAATATGGACTTATTTCAATTCATTCATTAGTGCATCATAGTCAATGTAACAGGAGCAAAAAACTGTGAAAATAAGAAGTAATCTCTGTTTCTGATGTTGTAAACAAATTGTATTTGACGGTATTGGAAACAGTCGTACTATGCCTTTTCAGGGTTTGTACAAAAACAGAACGCACAAAGGTAAACGCTCGTATTATACGGTTTTGTTTGATAATATTCCTAGCATAAAGTATACATTGCGAATTTTAGCTATACGGTAGATGATCCGTCACGGACCAGAGGTTGATTTTCCTTTACGAGTAGGCCGAGCTGGCTGTATAAATCGTTTCTAATTACCGCCCAGTGACCGCCTTCCACTTAATTGTAGAAGGGTAGATGCTGCCGCTGCTTCTGTTACGTTTACAGCCCAGAACTATTATTAAAAATATTATTAATAATATTTTTATTCTTTATCATTCATCGATTAACTTGAATGTCGATTGTACTATCAAACTTAGCTGACATACCGATTGTAAATGGATACGCATGAGGTATAACTAAATATCAATTCCTATATATATATATATAGGAATTGATATTTTTCTCTTCGTGACGAAGCGTACTCAGCCCAACATAACCATGAAGTGTGTAGCTCAACTCAGGGTCCACCCGCGTCGTCTGCAGCGAAACTGCCTGGTGGAAACTGTGCTCTCCCGAGAGAACGCGAGACTTCACAGATATATAGTGAAGCATGTGTGGTAACCCATAGGGTACAGTGGATGATTAGCAGGCCCTCACTCACCTCAGCAACCCTACAACAACTAGCTGAGTTTGTTGGCAAAGGATGCTGATATAGGAACGGGAGTGGTGTCGATAAATGTTTGGGAAATGGGAAATATTCTTCCTGTTGCTACTAGCGACTGTCCACTATCTCCGTCACTTTAGCTAAATGGGTTTGGGGAACAGCGCCCACGCGGACCAACCCTAGCTTAGCTCTAACCTAAAAGAACAGCCTCAGGTAAAACTTCATGAGTCATGGCTGACGAGAGGAGGTTCCATTATGTTGAGGACGGGTACAATCGGAGGAGATCAAACTCCAACAACTATTGTATTACGCTCGCAATAGAGGGACACCATACTGGTTCTATCATGTAACGCTAGTTCTACTACGTGGAACTGAATCAGAACTCGTTGCACTAACTCGGTTTTCATGTGCGATTGTTGTATCTTCACGCCATCTATAGTGCGTGGAACGCTGTCGACGAATGGGCGGCACTGATAGATTTTTCGAGACCTGGTAGGATTGCCTTGCAGTGCGGAACTGAACCATCGTCAGGTAGATTACAACCTAGTATACTTTGTATCAAAATGGCGACGTATCAGCCGTTTGGAACGTCTGCTTGTTGTATTGAGCTTATATTATGTAACTTGACAAATTTCATCATGCAGGCTGGAACTTTTATCGTATTGACTTAACGCGTGCCCAAACTCACAATATATATAACGCCACCGTATATTTGTCCTGCGCGACGATATTTAGTCAGTCATTATGTTAAAAAATCAATGTTCAGCTCGATTTTTTCAAAAGATACAGGGAGCCAAGTCCAAACGTTCGCTAACGAATAACACTATCGTAGTAGTTGCGATAGAGATAGATAAATCGCATAGTTACATATGTAGTTTATACGCTATGGTTGCACTCTAGGCCAATATGTACCTATGAAGTTCATCAATACGAGTAAAGACTAGTGCCATTCATTCTTAGAAGAAAGAACTATTCGCTGTGTTCGGCCTAGGTTGTGGCTAGCTGAGGTTGATTGAAACAGTGCTTATTGGATCCAAATGACCCAGCACAAGCTAACCCAGTCGGCCCACGAGGAGAGGGGCTAGGTTTATAAACGTCTTTGACTCCATCTGGGTTGTTCCTCGTCTGCGTCTCTGAAAGGATCCGCAGAGAGTTGCTGAATAGGAGAAGGGCGATGATCGGCTAGTGGCCGGCATCAACACAAAAACCCAGCAATAACAACACTTAATCAGTCAATGCGCCCTCGCCAACCAGAAAACGTACCGTTAGTCAGCGTCAGCTCAGTGAGTCTAACACTAGCCACTAGCCATGCGCATTGTCTCCTGCTGTTGTATCAACTGTACAAATAATCTCAGTGTGTGCATGTATGAATACGATCGCAGTAGACCTTGTTCAGTATCACTGTCGTTTTAGTCCACCGTCCACTATCGTAGTTCGCGTAGCTGGTACAGCGTAGACGGCATGGAACGAGTCTCGTCAAGGAAACATGCGGATACTCAACACGAGTGTTGATGCCACATAGAAAACTCCATAGCGCATGACTAAGCTATCAGGAAGCCTGGCACTGGCGTCGCTCTCTACTCGTTCTTCCACTTCGTGTCCCTTTCCAATACGGTCCCCCTTCAAGCAGTAGACGCGGACCAGCGTATTCCGCGATTTTCATAAGGCCAAATCTGTCGTACTTGACCGTTAATTCGACTCAGGTATCCTATCAAAAAACGAAATGCATCAGTGATAGGTTCATATTGCTATGCCATTATACGTTTAACGATTGTAGAGATGCAGACGCCGCGTAAAAAAACATCTAACGATAAGCGACATCTAGGCCAGACGATCCGTGCAGGTTACGTTCAACAAAAAGTATTTTCCAATCCGATTTGTGTATTTTTTTTTAAAGTTAACATTGCTATTGTTCACTTGCATGACAACAGTGGGCAATTTTGAAGCGGCGCCTTGTTCATGGTGGGGCTTTCTTCAACTATTGCAATATAGTAATTCACAAGGAAGATTAGAGTAGGCTGCACGTCGGCCACAGACGCATTCGTGACCATCGGCACACATTGTCTTCTTAGACCGGCTTTATCTGTCTAATATACACGCGTCGTATAAAAAGGTTAGCGCCAAAATTTACCCGGAAGTACCTGACCTAGGTTTTCTACTCCACACACAAAATGATTTTGTCGCAGAGTAACTAAGATCCGATCTATTACGCGACGCGTACGAAAGCCCTTCCCTCTGCTACCGCGACCAGTTCTATGTTGAAGTTGTTTTGGGCAGAATTCGTTCCCGAAAAATCCACGCACTATCGGGTATAGCTCACATCTTTCTTACGACATTGAAGGTATAGCCAACGGTATATTTTACACGAACCGAGACCGGTGCATATGTAATTGAACGACAGAGTTTCAATGTATACAATGTCGCTCAGCGTCTGCAGAGTCGCTCAGCAGCAATTACGGTTCGGAAACGTTGCGCGACGCTTCGCTCAGTCACACCCAAAATAGTCGTAGTTGTTGTTTTGAAAAAAAACATACGATGGCCAGCGAAACCGTTGACGCTGTCTCGGTATTTGTGGGATTAATCGCAGGTTACTAGTTGCCACAAGGAGTCGTTCAGGCTGGCTCTCCTCAGAAACGTTTTGTCTTCAACATACAACGTATCAGATGTGTAGCTTGTATAAATATCCCGACGCAAAATCCGAGGGCTATTTATTAACGCCGAAACGAATAAGTGTTTTATATTTATTTGTCATTATGAAATAGCATAGAAGTAAACCTAAAAACAATATCTAAAGTGAACTTCATTTAACTCAAGGTTAATTTATTGGTTCAATTAATTATCTTGTAAAAAAAATCTATAGGGGCAAATGAACATTACTTATTCCCGAGGATACCTAGGAAAATATCTGTATCATTTTCCGTCTCCTGAACGATTAGCGTCTTGTTATTGTTTCTTGCAGTGTGCTTCAGTAAACGAGTCCACTTTATTACTGCATTTATCGGCTACCCGGTGGCGTCTATGTTTTGTCCAGCTTATCTCGGCCGATTGTAGCGTCTGCATCGTCGTGAGCTGCAATTGTCCTCCTATAGTTTTCTCGTTTCATTTTTGTAATCCTGCTGGACGCGCACTAAAGATTCATTGACATTTAGCGAGAGACGTGCACGATACATGCGAGAACGAACGACCTCTGGCTATTTCTTCTACGCCTTATTGTCTCATGTACTAGCCTGCTATTGTCACCGCTATTTTTAGATAGGGAGACGTGAGTCTTTCCGTTTGTCCTAGTGCCCACTTTCGTTGTCCCAGAGGACAACAGTTTTCCAGTTTAGAGAACATTATTTCATAACAACCCACTATGTCCTTGAATGTTTCCGTTGGACACTCAGTTGTGCTTTACTTCTTCGAAGTAGTTGCTTTAATTGTCGCGAAGATTGTAACTATTTGTTGTAATAATGAGGTCCAAATTGAAACGTTGGCCCGTCTGTGCTCGCCATCTATTAAGCGATGAGTCACTTGCACCGATCACTACTAAATATGAAGTTCAATTATTCCACAGTTATTCTTGTCGCTATGAGACACATAACTGCCGCTGGCCAGTCGCGTCAAGGCTTTACCGCAGGATTCACGCTAGGCCATTAGACCTGTCTATGGGTCTCTAAGCGGTTACCACCGGTTTTCTCATTGTCTGGTGCTACCGTTGGCCTGAGCGAGCGTCGGCCGTCAACGGTGACTGCCTACTAGTCAGGCAACTACAACACAGACCACGTACGGATACAAAGGTAATTAAAGGCCTGGCTACGCGCGGGTGCCAAAAACATGAACTTCCATATACTATTAGTACGTTATGTGTTTGGTCCAATAGCAGCTGAAGGGACCTAATATAATAAATTGTAATAAAAGTTGGCCACCAACGACTTTTCTCGTGGTAGACTAACCGTCCGGCTGACAGTCAGAGAGGAGGAGTCGCCTAAACCCGCCAGACATCAATTCAGCCCGTAGATGATCTAGTTTGGCTGGTACACAGATATTTAGGCGGATTTATACTAAGCGGGAGTAAAGCCAATCGATGCTCTACCGACAAGCGCGCATTGACTTAGCAAGCTTGTCGCCGATATGATGACAAATATACATAACTGAATACAATTATGAGATTTTTGCATTTTAACATGACGCCAACAAGTAAGAGTCTAACATGCGTGTCAATAATATATAAGTATTAATCACGGTCAAATACATACCAGAAAGTGCTTCGGGTTTCTGTCAAAAGAAGTAGAAAACGTTCAATCAACGTTCGGTTTGTTACTGATGCCCATTGACTCACTTTTGTTTTGCTAACAATCGTCCGCATTCGTTCTCTAACGCCGCCATAGACACTGCCGGCGAAACTTCAGTCACTTCAGTTGTAGATAGATCTCGATTTCTTCTATTTTCTATATGTTACATAGACAGATTCGATTGCGCGAGGCACTTACTGTCCGATGTGTGTGATCATGTAAAGATCACGCTGAGCTATTCGCTTTAGTGACGGCTGTGACGATTCGGGTCGAGCTTAAAATCGCAGCCGACGTCTTCGTTGGTGTTAGTGTGACAAGGTGGCATTTTACCGTGCCACACGTAACGACCACAGCAAAGAGTTCTTGATTCGGTTTCTGGGACCTGTCCCTGCAACGGCCAATCGGCCCATTCTATCGATGACAGAATCCCTTTTCCCATTCGCTGGCTACCTCCCTCAACAGAAGAATAGACCGAATAGAGCTATTTTTCTTGCCCTCTTTTTCCAAATCATCAAAGACACCGGATGAGGTAAACGGCACTCGTGGAGCACTTGCTCTTCGGCTGACGCCTATTGCCTCTGTAGTCGCCATTTCGCAATGCCGTTGCTGTCGATTCTACAAGACAGTCTGGTCTCACGCTCCCGATCGCTAGAAGACCAGCCGAGGGCTCCTTCTTCCATATGACGGTGCTGGTAAAGGGACGACGGATGAGCGGACGCACGGACGAGCGAATGCTACCAACTCAAATGGTCAACACTTGAACCAACGGCGTCGATCGCCAGAGGAAAACGAATGGCAGAATGGTGACAGAATGAGGCAGTGCATCAATCGGAGAAGGCTGCCGCTGCCATTACGCCGAAGTTGAGACTGGCATAGGGGCGACGCTAGAGTTAATTCGCTCGTTCATTCCGATAGCTGGTCACCGGTGAGTACCATAATCGAAGTAGTAGTCATTTACTTGTGGATTGATTGATTTGTTTTCTATCTGCTCTTTGATGGCCACTTCATCCACCATCCATGCATTTTTTTCCTAATAAGTATCTTGTCAGTACTTTTAGTATCGTTGCCCTTCAGGTTGAGTTGTTAGCCCGTTGTTCTCTGATAGCCACTTGAAAGGATACGCCAGCGAACATAGGCCCTGGGAGGGCCGAATGGGGCAAGTGAGTGAGTCGGACTCTAGCAAACTACACGAAAGCGGAACAGAGTACAAGAAGTTCCTGCTAGCAGTGAACGGCGCTTCGGTGGTGGCCTCACTGGACTGCTCGCCCTTCTCCAATCCACATTAACATGAAAATAACAGGCGATATTTGTACTGGTTGTAAAAGATAGAAGCGTAGCAGTGGCTCTCGTTCGGCGCGGTAACTATTAGGCAACAGCTTCACAAGCGACTATGAATATCACTAGCAGCAAACTCACACAATTGTTCAGGGTTATGTAACTGTCATCGCTATATATTACTATGCGACAACGACTTTGCGCCATAAAATATCCCGGGTCTGCACAAGACGCTCGGTTCGATGGTGTATAGTTGGTAGATTTCAGAAATATGGTTGAAGCGGGATGAATAGGTGAAGCGTACCTTAACCTTCGTTTGAGTATGTCAGCAAGTTCAATAGCTAATTCTGATAGTTGTTGAAAGTTATTAGTCAGTCCGAGGGCTCTACGTCGCTATTTCGTTCGATCGAATAGGACGAACGACAAAAGTGCCGTGTGCAGGAGACTAAAAATAGCCTTTGTCCAGCTCTGGTAGAATGCCACCGATCCTTATCTTTTAGTTTATGTGATATAGAACAGTATAATTCAGAATAAACTAAAATATACTATTCCGATAGCAGTTATATATCTTTCTAGATATATTACCTTCCTGCAGTAAGTGGTGGTATACATTTCCCCGACGTGGCGCAATGGAATAGGTTTATCTACCTTTGGACTACATACTATTGTATTGAACGAAATAAAGACAGACGAAGAGCAGGTAGAAATAACAGACAAAATATCATTAGTATAACAGGTGTTTCAGCTAGATTATATGTGTCGTATTCGTACGTTCTGAGATCACAAAGACACCTATAGGGTTCTTCCTATTTCACTCATCTTTAACACAGCGTTGCGTCAGTGCACCTGGGGCCTGATCGTCAGCTTTGCTAAGGGTTCCTGAGTGTGAGTCCAAAGCTACGGGTCGCGCCGCCGGTCGGCAGCATACAGGCAGTCGCAGCGAATGGCGTCATCGCACGATAGCATAGACAGATAATCTCTTCGCCGTCGTCGCGCATCTGTGCCACCTCCTTTGCGCTGCCGGTTCTCCATTCCCGTACAACTTGTCTCGTGTCATACATAGACCTCGTGCTGGAGAAACCGCCGGACCCCTCGCGTACTACGTCCGTTCAGTTTAGCCTCCGATTTTTTGGTTCCGAATTGAGGCCGCAGGCGGCCTGCGTTTCGATAGATTAAGGAGACAACAATCGGCCGTTTATACGGTCCTTCTCGTCACTACTGTGACAACAATCCATTGAACGGACCGATTGGTCGAAGCTGACTGATATCGTCGTTAATTAATAGGTGCTAGATAAGGACTGTGCCAGAGCGTTTTGCCGATTCATATTTTACGTCTATCGATACCTAAGCTACTCTACTTGATCGTTCTAATTATATCGCTTGTGTTATGCTAACGTGGTAATATGATTTGATATGGATAAATAGCTCTGCTATAGGCCGCCGTTGCGACTGCTTCTGTTCCAATTAGGGGCATGGAAGAGGGACAGACGCTTCGAATACGGGAGACAACGAGAATGCAACGACTTGACAAAAATTGCCATAACGGTAACGTTACAATAACAGAATTGTGCTGGCATACATTTTAACGTCACGTAAATACCGCACTTTACCGTACGCGTAATACGTCTATATATACACCCTCTGTGAGTGTGCGTACGACCTGACCATGTGGCGAATAAAGCGGCCAACAGAAGCAAATAAAGATTGATTTATTAAGTTAACCGTTTTGCCTAGAAGCAAAAGTAAACTCGCACTAAACAACTTACTATTGTGCGTTGGCGTAGCAACTTAGACAGTTGAACTTCGAACTAACAAAAACAGAAGTCGCTAGTTGAAAGCCTGTTATCGACGTGTTTTACATAAAACAGGCAGCTTTGAGAAAAGATGTTATTGTATGGGGACTGGAGTGTAGTAACAACTTCTTTTTATCTGCCTGCAATGTCGTATCTCACCGTGGCAACGACTTTCGGCAACGATCATTGGTTCTGAGCTTATGACTGCGGTTATACATTATTAGTATCTCTGGAATTGTTTTTACTGTAAATTATTCACTTTGGTTTTAAATGAGGTCTAACTAAACGGTGTAATTTTACAAGAAGCTAAAACCATCCTGGGCGCGTTCTCAAGCCTCACAGTCTACAGGCCAAAATACCTATTAAACACTCCTCAGACCAAACACTTAAATCATTAGTAAGTTTCTAGTAATTCCTGCTTCCAACAAGCAGTGCACTGAACCGAGGCTGTTCAATTCAGGACCAATAAAAGGAGCTTTGAATGGCCTACTCTCTTTTTCCTACTAAAGAGAAATTTTCGGTGTAATGCATACTGCAGTAGCCAAGCCAAAAATCGGTTTTCCATCTCGCATCAATATGGCATTTCCTAATAACTTCAATAAGCCATAAGATAACAAACGCTAGTCTTCAGCGTGAGTCGGTCCCACAATTTTACGCAATTCTCGCAGTTTTCGTTGTTTCGGGCGACGATTCTTGTGCCTTTTGTCGATAGATGTCCGATTATGATTGTCCTGACCATTTTCACTTGCACCATTATCTAATAGAGAAACAGCTCGGTAGCCGTCTCTTCAAAGACCCTAATCTTGTGCTATTTCATCACCGGATATAGCTTAGCAGCAGCAGCAGCAGCGTTATATCTTCGAAATTAATCTGTCTGATACCGTACATCAATAACCGTTAAAAAGACATAAATAAATCTTCGGCCGAGACGAAGAAACGTGTTGCTGGGGCGGAAAAACTACAGACAGACAGACAAAAAAAAAAACACATCTTCGCCGTTTGGTGTGTGTTCCTGGTAGGTTTGATACTAGTTAACAGACAAGGTTATAGGAGGACAGATTAGGTGTGCATGACTTTTAATGCAAGAAGGTCATTTATCCTTTTACCTAACAGCTCTGTTCCTCCTGTGCCTCGTCCTTCCAGATCTACATATGTATATGACACACACTAAGCAGCTTACATCGTAACAGTGATGCCCACTGAGCTTAGTAAGTCAACAGCCAGCCAAGTCTCTATTATTGCTTAACAAGATGAAACTGTATTCGTTGTTATCAGGTTAGACGCAGCCTGTCGTCATATCTCGACGGGCATGCATCTTCTCTAGAGCGGAAGATTTGTCGTAGGCTATATGTTGTTTGCGCGCTACTTCTATGGAATACATTAGATCTACAGATCCTGACGCTCAAGACAAGATTAGCGCATTGCCTTTCTCTAACTTATAACCCCGCAGTCCTGCAACGAATTTCTTTCCTATCGCTATAGGAAAACACCACCACTGAGCACTCTACGTTAATTCAACCAGGCAGCTAATCACGTGAACTACACGTGTCTAACAGCGGTATCTAGAGCTAAACAGAAGTGCACTTGGTATCTAACAACCCAGACGGTATTCTGTTCAATTCGGAGCTGACAGAACGCTTATCGACCCCGCCGGTCGCTGTCTCTTGTTTGTAACAGCTCTGACCTTGCAGCAGTTACGTTACCGCCGTCGCCGTCGCCGCTGCCCGGTTCTCTATGGGACTGTGCCCGCTGGCAAACACGATATCACCAACAGTAGAATTTGAGCCGTCATAGGAGAACGTTAACTATTCTGTACTTGGACCCATTCACCTGTCCTCTCCGCACAACAGATTTAGAAAACCGACGCCATGTTCGTGATCCAAACTGAAGGCGAAAGCCGCCAGCCAGTAAATGAACGTACTAGAAGTTCTAATAATGTTTGCAGGCGTGCGGCAGGTCTTCGAACGAACACAATATTCATCTATCACTAATTGCGCCCCGGGCCACCGTCACAAACCTAACAGGCCGTAACCGATACCTATTGACCTGGTTAGTTTATCGGCACTAACAACATTCGTTCTCTGCTAAATGCTGCAACTTTTTCTATTATGCATAGAAGTCCATTACAAGGCACTCTAATAGAATTGTATCTTTGTACTAGTAGCAACAGTAGTTGAAGTTGCTGAAGTCCGAGCAATCCACTTACTGAGGTACTATTAGCGTGATCGCGTGTCGTTTCCTCGCTTGAGTGGCGGATGACAATGGCCAACGAGTCAATGATGTCGTAGCCTTTGTGTTCAGAGGCCAGTGCATCCTATAGAAAAAGACTGGCGTGGTTCTCTGCTTCTTCTCCGCAGAATTCTACTTCGACTCACTTGTTTTGTCCTAGCTGAGTGCGCGATCGCTGGCGGCAAACGGACAAGTTGACAAGCTCAAATGGCCTTAGAACTGGGGCCGTAACCGGCCAGCGAACGGTCATGGTCGACAAATAACATACGGACAACTTGGACTGCTACTATTGGCGCTACAGGCTTACTTTGCCTATAAGTGATGTCGAGTTGTCAGTCGAATGAACGCCAGAGGAAGTTTGGAAAAAATAACACTAACAACATCAGCCGGAAAGCAGCTGTTGCCCAGTTTTTGTGGATGGTCAAGTGAATAAGCGCGATGACGGATGGCTCTCTCTGGGTAAACTGCCGATTCCGTATGGTTCTCACGAGAAGATGGAAAAAAACTACACACCGATAATCTTGTGTGCGTATGGGCTAAATACTGTACTAGCACATTTTGTGTAAGTTATTAAGGTGATGGGGGTTTCGAAGTGCAGGGCACTGGGCGTATATACCACTGGTGACGGTACTTATTTTGTTTTGGTCGTCGTCATGCGCAGACAGCTCTGCATAAATCACACGGGAACGTTGGGCTGAAGCTAACACATACGAAACTATTGTCGTTGCTCGCACCGTCGTTTCAAGCGAAAATAACCATCCTTTCGAACACGTGGTTTTCCAAGCGAATACACAGGCGTGCCTATATTAGCTTCTACTGAAAGCAGGCCATTAGTCTCCAATAAAACTTTTTTTTTTTTTTTATTAATACCTCAACTTAGGCAATGGAAATAACTTATTCGAATAATCCAGATTGCTCCTCTTTTTTTCCGCCGTGGGTACGAAATATTTATACTCTTTTCTATCCTTCAGAATGATAGTACCTACCTGCAATCTTTAGGACCGCGCGATCCGCCGGATCCAGTTGGAGTATGCTGAGAGGCTTGTCCTTCATCCATTCGGCGAGGTCTGCACTGCCGATTCCGATGAGGTCCATTGAGAGATATTCCTCTTTGTGAAATTCGGCTAATCGTCGATAGGGTGCCGCCGGTTGTGAGCTGCTCCTCCGTAGCGGGCCTTGTGGGAGGTGACGGTGATCGGCCGACGGCGCTCGAGCACGTCCTCGGCCTCGACCGCGCGTAGCCGACAAAACCTGTGGGTCGATGACGAGGCATTCTGTCCAACTGCGGCGACTTGTACGAAGGCCACCATCAACCGTTAGCCCTGTAACCCGGACCACGCCGGGGGGCTTAGCGCCCCCCGGAGCACCCTGAGGAAACACGGTGCGGCCGTGCGGGGCGCCCTTTCACGACAAAGACGACGTGTTGCCGCGTCTTACTAAATAAACACACGTCCGAATAGGGGATTAATTCCCCCGAAACGTCACCAGCAACAATACGGCCGACCTATTACTGTATTAATGGCTACAAGGGAATGGTAGCTGTGAGAGGTGGCAACAGTGACGATTTTCCAATGATGGTGTCCTCCCATTGAAGTCACTGCGTGGTTATCCATCAGGAATCGGAGTGAGGGGAAATATTAGCAACACAAAGGGCACAGATTCGCAAGAACTGTGGTATCTTCACTTAACCGGGCGATGTATAACTGTAGATAATCCGCTGTTGGTCGGCTATAGCAGTTCAATTAATAATTTTTGTAAAGAACGTTTCTATTTTTTTTGCTTGCTCCCCTGCTATTCACAACTCTGTTATCCAATTAGGGCAGCTGAATAAATTTATTCGAGCTCTAATTTTAACTTTGGCTTCGGTTTCAACGAACGACACAAAATCCACGTGTAGACGTATAAATGAAACAGGAAACAGAACACAGTAATGAGCACCCCGCTTTTCCCTTCGTTGTTTTCCTTCTCGGCGGCTATATAGACACACACTGCGAGTCGAGGCTCTGCTTTGCTTAGTACTGCAGGCAATAGAGAACCTCCAGGCCCAACACACGAGGTCTCGTTCTCAAACCCTTGCACGCCGTGGAGGGGGCCGAGTTGCTGGTGGCTATTTCCGAACAACAGTACAGGCGCCCCGTCGTCGGCGCGACACACTTCGCTCACTCGATTTTTTTTAATTCTGTTGTCGTATTATTGCTAGAACCAAGACTTATATGTGCACAGCTTCTTAAAAGCTCTGCATTCCCTTTCTCTGCGTATTACACATTCAACAAGATACCTTCTCATTTTATCGATATTTCGACACTTCGATACATAATGACCATCAGCGTGACCCGGTCCCTGAGAGCGGTGACCCTCGTTTGATGCTTGTACTCGTAGACCTCAATTTAATCCGAGCGATTCAGTCGACGCCGTCGGAACCGTGTATCGACAACTTACAGCGCGTATAGTTAATGTTCCTTTAAGGTTTTCATTGGCTAGATAAGAGCCTTTGTACGCTCCTGGTTCGTCGTCTCGCAGCGCAACTGCTGGCTTGATTCGCTGTTTGCTATTGGCGGCTGCTGCTGCGTTGTGTTCACGCAGCAGCAATGGGAGCGGCGGAAACCACGCACGCTCTAGATTTGTCGGTGGTTAGCGTTGGCCACGCCAATAAAAGATTGCTTGCTATCGATGCAACACTGCCTTACACCGGTTGTTAGGTATCCGCTATACAGCTGCGTAAACAACCCAAAGACTCACAGGTTTCGGATGTTCACAAGGAGCTCGGACTCCCTAGCTAGTGCGGGGAGTAACAAACTCTTGCACTAGGCGCTGTTCAGAGTGACTGTTCCCTCCCGGCCGAAACCATCCCTGGTCGTGCGCCTGCTTGTCCCCGTCCAGAGCGCCGCCGCCGCTGCTGCCTCTGCCGTAGCGGCCGTTGTTGTGTGGCGGGGTGGAGGGCAGACGGAGAGGAAGGGAGGCTCACGAGAGGGGAGCGCTCAAGCCCTCGCTCACTTGGTCCTTCTGTGCTGTTCGTAGCATTGGCAAGAGACGCAGTTGTCATACATTCACCGCTACGATTTGTTGCTGGAGCAAAAGCATCAGCGCCAGCAGGCGGCAGACAAATGCTTTTTCCCCCATCAAAAGCTCAAGCTTCGATTGGTAGTGCTGCTAATATTACTCTGACAATAGCACACACCACAGCGCTGCTGTACAGCCTGCACCGTGCCTACAGGCATGAACGATGCGCAGCTGAACGAAAAAGCTAGCGAAGCGTGCGCTGCGTCTGGCGGCCCGAATTCTACTAACAACGGAACTTCTATGGTGCTTCTGTTATCGCTGGCCACCGGTGTTCGATCCGCGACCGCTGTTGTTACTTCGAAGCGGTCGGACAACGCACATCTAACTTGCGCGGGTAGTTTCCATACGAACGAGAAATAGGGGGCAACACGATAGCGGGGCGGTTGACAGGCAGACAACCTGAGTCAGCCCGCTCACCGCTGACTATGCGAATGACCCCATATCGCCTTTTCTTCCTCCATTCCACCCCAACCTTTCTCTATTTCAGCTGAATGCTCCGCAACTGGCGGCAGTTGGATGACTGGTTCTCCAACAGATTCGAATGGCGAAAATCATTTGTCCCGCCAGCTAAGTGAGGCAAGGGATAGTAACAGATCTGGGCAACAAAAGGGAAGGTATGGGTAACTGCCAGAGTAGTCGGAATAGCTAATAAATCAGACTTGGATTCTACGTATGAATAGGACATAGATCGGGGAACCGGTCGGTGGTGGGTGCAAGGTTCTAGAAAAAGGAATTTTGGCCCTCTTCCTTCTCCCTGTCGTCCTCCGCTATTACTAGTTCAGACACATACTTCATCTCGGTCCTACTTCATTTAGGAGTACCTTGAGCTGCAGTAGTGATAAACAGCTATCGGTGTTAATAAGCGCAGCGTGCGAGAGAACTGCGTAGGCCGTGCAAGCCTAAGTACAAATACAGCGACGTACGAAAGTATAGAGCGCTTTTTTTTCTTTTCTTGGCTAGGGATGCGAGCCATGCGAGAACGCACGTAAGAACTTTTCGGCCTAATGACAGCAGATCTATAGCAAACGTTTCGTCTACCGAGAAGCGCGCCATCGGCCAAACGAGCACAGTCTGACAGTTGAAAGAAAGCCCTCATAGCGCGATGAATTCAATAGATTGCGGCCGCAATGAGTCTAACCCATTGGCGGAATTGTGATATTGGACTATGTGAATGATAGCGATAATCGACAATATGCTTGGAACTGGGCACTTACTCAATGAAACAATGGCTAAAGTCAACTTTAATACGTTTAATACAAGCTAGAAGTCACTGAAAGGGGGGGGGGGGGGGGGTTGAAGGGGCATATCCTCTTAATCACTGCAATGCATAATGGATTCACCATGCTAGGAAATGCGCAGGTCTTATTTAGGTAAAACTACAAAATTTTGCTATTCCACTTTAAGTTTTGAGCTTAAGGTATCGTTAATTTAGTTAAGTGCTAATTTTTTTACCTTAATGCAGGACAACGTGAACCATAATATGTAGATTAAAAGTCATGCCGAAACAATACGAAGTCAAATTTCTGCATAGGATTTAATGGCATTGCTGCGCATCATTCGCACAGTAAAGATAAGCAATGCTTCGTAACAATATAGATCAGGTTATAATAGTAATTATATTGTTATTATTATTATTATTATTATATACCGTGTCAATTTTAGACTTATCTTGCACCCGACATATGGCATCAACGGTAACAGGTATATTAGGCATCTGAGCCAATAACCTTTAGGAGCTTTTCATGAAAGCTCTTTCCACACTGTCGTGTAGCAGAAGCTAGCTAGGTCCGGCCCTCTTCACCCTAATTGGACACGAATTCAGTGTCTTGCTGAGTGCGTGAAAATAAATTTTCCATTGACCGTTTGCTATGTGAAGTACGGATGTAAACAAAATGTTACATTGCGTTGTTCTTGGGGTCAAAAAATTCTTAGTCTACAAAAAAACTAGGGACTGAGCAGATTTCAGCTATAATTGAATATTACCGATGTTCTTTCATTTTTAGTACCGTTCATAAACGTCTAGTAAACGGTGAGTTGACCTCCCGGTACGAACCTTAACTAACCACTCAATTCGATTGAGCTATGCAGAGAAAAAACCACGTTTCTTAATCGAGACTGTCGATTTGCCGCCATGTTTATCTTTATGCGCAGATCTATCCTAAACCGAGTTGGTCTCTATTCGTTGAATGGTTAATTTGCTCTCTTCAAAACCCGATCCTTTGAATTTGCGTTATTTATGGGCCACCAACAGCGCCATCTAAACTAGCCTACGCCGCAAGGGTTCAAGTATATAACACAGATAACCTTAGTCACTAACGTTTGTACTGCAACAAGACCTGCGCAAATAAGATAAAACTAGCAATTCATTTGGTAGTGCCTGTATAATTTGATAAAATTCAACTTTGCGCTTAGCTCGTTTGTGATGTATTTTGTTTCAATATATTTTTATAGTACAGTTCCATGCTTTCTTTCAGAGTTAGCGATCACGACCGATGCGCTAATTCTGTTCCTCCGACGTGGCACGACATGTCAAGTTCCGATCGATTCCTTAGCAAAACACCTAGCTTTCATCAGATTTAGAACAAGATCTAATGGGCATTGGCGGTCGCTGATCGAATCTGTTATCAGGACTTTAGCGTTTGTTGGCCTTCGTCACATGTTGTCATAACATATGTTTACACATATTAAACCTAAATGCTTTATATGATAAGCTTCAGTTGACGTATCAACTCTGGTCCTGGGACATCGCTAAAAATTACATTTTTTTTAAAGTTTTTTTTTTTGTTGGCTTATAGATACCCAAAGACAAATATTATATACATCTCGATTGCCGTTTTCATCTCGTTTCTGGCGTGTCATCAAGTAATATTATATTACAGTGTAATAATTTAAGTTATTGTTGGCCTGGATTTTGACCTAAATTATGAAGGAAACACCACGTAGAAAAGAATTCCTCACACCCGGATCATGGATATTTACGTAAAATCTATGAAGAAAAAAAAAAAGAAGAAAAAATTATATACAACTAACCACCAGCAAAAACGGCTTTATCTGTATATTATTGGACCAAGATTATACAATGTGGATAATTGCTGGTCGTTTTTCGTTGGCAAAATGTTGTTTTTTTTTTTTTATCAGTTCTTGCTGATCAATGCTTGCGATGATGCGATCACTAATCTTCAAAAAGTGCCTATTTGAGGGGTAGAATGATACGATTAGTGATTTGATCAACTTCTTTGTAGTTGTAGAGGCAGCAGGATGTGGCGTCCATCTGCCGTTTTCGCTACAGCTGCTTCCGAGAAACTTACTGCCCGACAATGATATAATTTGCGCCGACACCTCAATGCCATTATCGATCACACCAACTGTTCTTCAAATGAGGCTATGCTCCTCGTCATTTTTATCACAGGGTTGACCCAGAGATTATTAGATCTATACCTTTTCCAACAAAAGATCCCCGAAGACATCTATCTGTGCTGTTCTGGAGAAGAGGATTGGTTTTGCTAGCATCCGCACCGGTTAATGAATTATTTTTGAACTATATTGGCCTAAGCAATCAGCAGTATTAAGTTTTCAAATGGCCAAGACCTTGGTAGTTTGGTTTGTTAAGCAAACTACTAAGCTCTAGGTCAACGTCTAGGTGCTGATAGGGTAATTGAGCAACAAGTGATGCATATATAACGTTTTTGCTTGGATAACAGGATCTATTTTGAAACACAACCCCCTCACGTGAAACGTCATGGTAGATTTTCGAAGCCTGAACTTCGTTGCGTGTTCGAATCGAAGCTTAGACAACGAACGTCCTACCGAATTCGAAACCGAATTTCGACCTAGGTTATCGCTAGTTTTCGTCGGCACAAACAATAGCTCCCTATGTAGATCCTCAAAAATATTCAGCGGTCATTTTGTCGTGAAGCGATATTATATAAGGAAAAAAAAAAAAAAAGTAACACTAAAATGTTGCCTAACCCAGCTTCTATAACCTATTCATAAACATCTAAGACGGGTTCGGACAGAAAAACTTCGACATTCCATAGTCAGAGGTATAAGAGCAATAGCAAAACAATCGCTAACTACTCGTCTTCTAAAAATGCCAGAGCTTGATGGATCCATACTATCTCAATGACTAATGCTGCTTAAAAATATTATGTGCAGGAAGTTCAGTTGCCCTACGCGGTCAGGTACGTGTGCCTGATACTGGCAAACCCTGGGCGTCAGATTGAAGCTATCCAGATTGTGTATCATTCGTATGGAGGACGGTTCGCTAAACTATCGCTATCACTATCGCGGCATCTTTGGAAGATGATTTTTCTAAATTAAGATTTATTTTAGTTAACTATTAAATAATAGACAATAACTTAATTGAAAACAGGTTACGATAGAGGGCCTTCATTGGCGTTCTGTAATGTTCACCATAGCATTCAGCAAATATCTCACAATATCTAGAAATATCAATACTAGACAATAGACTTTTACTACGTGAGTAAAGCACGCACAATGTATTATACGCATCGTAATACCAAATAGTTGTACCAGAGCTGAGTTTGTGCAGCTCCGTCGTGGTTTAGCAATATCTATTATTTGTCTAACTATTTTAGTTGTCGTATAATACCTAATTATTGAAGGATCATCTGGTTCGTTGATGTAACCATTACGTCCTACGTTCATGAAAAGTAGGTACGCTCGTCGCGTCCTTACTTATATCATACGTTGTAACGAGTCGCAGTTGTAGCACCTTATTCCCGGCCATCCACGATGCCAATAGGGTCCGTTCATTCGATAAGCTTTGTCTTAAAGTCCGAGAAAATTACATATTCCAGTAATCACTCGGTGGCGATCGCCGTACTTTTCAGCAACTACAAAAGTTTTTATGCCATATTGTTATCCATTATGCTTTAAGTCAAGGCGCGGTTAAAAAAAAAGGCTCCGCTAAAACGAATAGAAATATTCCACCGTTAAAATTAGCTGGCTTAATTATATAATTAGCCAATTAAGTTTACCAATCCATGGTCATAATCACTGAGATACTCGCAAAGCCGACAGAGCTGCCACACAATGTTGACACGTATATACGAAACTTATATGGTACTTTTTCTTATGAAACCAGTCAAATTACCAAAGGTCCAAGCGTTTAACATGGTCGATACAATGATAGTTCAGCCGATAGTTTCATAAACATTACGTTGGATCTACTCTCAAGTTCCCGATCGGTCGTTCTGCACCGATCGACGACCACAAACGCAATATCCTTACACGCGTCGTAATCGCGCATCTTTGAGGAAACATTGTCCAACAAATACATTGCCGGAGGTCCACGCGCACGTACAGGCGACGTTCTGCTACCCGTGTCATGTAGCGATATGACATCTCCGATCTATGGCAGCAACACATCGATTTCGCTACTTTTTTCAGCGGCGATCTATCTTCATACATCTTTGCTAATCCATGAATATGCGTCACCTGAAAATTCAGCGTGTGTTCACTACTGATTTGTTTAGCATAGGGGATTTAGGACCGCGTTAACAGAGAAATTATGGAGGAATGGATTTTCGTATTAACTGAAATAAAGGACGGAATAAATCACATTTTCTCTGAGTTGCAAAATGGTCACGCAATGCTTACAATTCTTTCAGTTGTGTTAGCTTCAAGTTAGAACTTGGACAACTTGAAGTTCATCGCACGGCGTTTCGCATTTGCGTTCTGTAGTACTTATGGTAAATTTGACAAACAATATTCGGTTTTATTCCTTTCGAACAAACCTAAGTTGAATGCAAGTGGACTTTTGCTAAAGTGTTTTATTTTAACTTCTCTACAAAAGGTGTCGTACGAAGGAGACTGTTTCCAGCCAATTCATAGATACATACAAATAATTAAACTATTGTAGATTACGTTAAATTGACTTTATCACTGATCCTCGTTAAATGGACACGTTTGTGCTGCATCGCAAAGATCGTGAGTGAGCAGTCGCTTCTATCCGTTCATTCCCGTGTCTTAAAGATACAATACAATATTATAGGTGCGACGCTGCCGACTTTTATACCACGTAAGGCTTAGCTGGAATAATCCCTGAACTCAGTCTGCCAATTTAGAAAGAATACACTTTTCAATATATCGAATCCAAACTGTACAAGCAGAGTACCGCTTAAGATCAGCCGAGCCCGTTGAAGTAACGTAGCCGTTTGAGGTATCGCTTCCCCGTTCGACTTCGTGCTGGACTCCGGCGCCCTAAATTCTGCCCTTTTTATATAACAAATACTCGTGTATTGTTTTCTTCAAGTTTATAGCAGAAAATCCTCTAATATTATAACCAGCTTTGATACCAAATAGCCATGTAGAGATCGTGTTTGTGTCTGATGCGCGAAGTTATTATTATCAAGTTCTCGACATAACATAGATCGTTATTAGGCGATGCCTATCTTTTTGTGGGTGGAATTACAAACTACTCAATGCAGCTTTCTGCATGTTTGGAGTTAGAACAGCGGTCTTTTTGTCGTAATGGAGGCTAACAAGGTTTCGTTGATTCGGCGTCGCCTTGTGGAAGCAGCTTGTCGTCCTAAGCTGGTGACCCAGTTCGGTATCCCTAGGCCTTGCCGCGGCCAGAGGTCACGATAACGGCACGCGGCATCGTTCAAAGGTAACTCAATAGTTTTACTATAGTGGCGTATTAAGCAAACAGTCGTGATAAGTCGACACGGTCAGCTATAACCAGTGTCGGCATTTCCTCGAATTTCGATGCACTTCCCTTTGATCAAAATTACACTCAAGGCAAAAAGCAACTATCCAGGATTTATCGAGAAGTCGTCTAGAAAGCTATTCTCAACATGATCCTTAAAAAGGCCATTGGAACCTTTTTATTTGCTCTGCTATGTGCAGCAAGAGGATTAGAGCTCGAGGAATGGCATGGATAAACAGGGGTGAATGAGCTGAGCGTCTTATGAATATAGACTGTGCTTATTGCATTGGGTGTTGCTGGTAATAGAACAACGAATAATAGGGCATCTATAAAAATGGTTTGTTTATACCCCAGTCTATAAAAAAAAAGCGAAAGCCACTTCAATACCAAAATCTACCTCACCTGTAGAAGTTTGAATCTGTGTTGTAGAGATATATAATATGACTGAGAAATCTTCCAGTTTGACCTTGCAGCCTGCCACAGATTTGCTCTTGGGATCAGACGTCTTCTTCAGGATAACTTTTCAAAGTTGGTCACACACATTAGGCGACAAACCGGAAATCCGCGACAATGGTATCGTAGTAATCCCGGTGAGGGCTACAGAAAAGTGTTAAGACGCAATTCTGAAACTGCTGAAATGGCGACGGATATTGTCTTCCTCATCATCCCGATATTGAAGTAATTTCTCCGCTCGTTGAACGGGCTCAGTAGGATGACTGTTGTAAAGAAGAACATATTACCGTCATCTCTACAAGATCATTGCAAACGATCAAGCCTTAATGATGCCCTGCTCTATTGCGACGCGATACAAGGAGTTAAAGCACATTATATTATAACAATAGTAATTACTGTTATAGAAGGTATATAATACTAATAACTATCATTGTGATTAGACTAAGTTATAGTTTTTTAGAATTGTTGTTAAAACAAGGACGAGCCATTTAATAACACTTTGCCTTAAGTAATTATAGAAGCTACGTTTGTACAGCTAAAGAACTAATTGTACGTGGTTGAAACATATGCACCAGCTCTGTACGTACAGATAGCCATGTGGAAGCTGACATCTTACCATTGTCTGTAATATACCACCGCTAACACACACATGTATATAGATATAAAATAAAAAGTTTATAGCTATATATATATATATATATATATATATATATATAGCTTTATGTTGTTTGTATTCAGAGTGGCCTGTTTTTTATTTCTTCGTGGCCTTTGAAATTTCCCTCCGCCTCTACTTTGACTTAAATACGTTTCCTGAAGTGACAAGAATGCCTGAAGGACAGAAATCAATAAGGAAGCTCGAGAACAATTGGTATAACCTATTGCAAGAAAGATTTATTGTTGTCTAAAATGGCTTGGCCGATATATATATATATATATATATATATATATATATATATACATGCTTATGAGATTTTTAAAAACGACGATGGGAGGGACTGAAATGCAGTGGCCGTATTTAGTGAAAGTGAGGCCCTTTCAACGTTTATGAAACCTGAATATGTCCTAGCCCACCATAGTGTTGAGGTTGTGTACTGCAGAAACATACTTCGACAAAGTCAAAATCGTAATAAGCTCATAAACAGTATTCATTTGCCTTTGGAACGTCGAAAGCCAAACTGGAAACGTATAATGGCAGAGTTCAGCAAATGGCTAGATCACGTTAAAGCTCACTGACTCAGCCCTATATTTGATTAAATATAGAACTGAGTGAACACCTGTAGATATAGCGTTACAACTAACTAGGTGCGATACAACATACGAGAACAACTAAATCAATTTTCATAATTTAATTATATAATAAGAAGTACACATTATATCATAACAATGGTATGATTTTTTAAGGTCTTTTGTTCTATTTAAATGTGATATGGTGAATATTCCTCAGGACTTCTGCTCGGTTCGCGTTAGTGCAGGCGTTACGCACAAAAAAACGTCAACGTACATCGGTCATTGCCTATAACACTTACATTGTGTTTGGAATCTGTGTTCAAACAACCCTCAAGAACGCCAAGTATAGTGCGTTTGTAAGATAACGGTGACTTCTTGTTGCTGAGCGAGAGAAGCCATCGCATCATAGGCAGACATTGTGCTCACCTATACGCCGGCCAAACCTGCACTGATCAGCAAAGCACAAAAAAAGGTTTCTCTAGGCAGGTAGCGCAGCCATGCGTCTTGTGTTTTCTTTGTACAGGCCGATGTCTTTAAGGCCGATAATTTAAGAACTAAAGAATTTGCTCTGTGCTCTCATTAAGACGTTCAGACGTAGGTAATTAACGCCATCCTTAGAGATTCCTGGGCGTCATTGCCTTGTTTTAGGATGGAAGCTGTCATATTTTTAGTGAGAGTCGTTGCCTGTCATCTCACAGGTAATTCTGAGTAAAATATGGTTTCGACGATGGGACGCCAGCGCATTTCAACGCTGTTATGGATACGACGTCTTCAGCATGTCGCCCCGTAAAAATCAGGAAGAAAAAAGGCCAGTACATTTTTGTCACTATCCAAAGGTTTTGCCGTTTCGTCCATAACGACGTAGCTACTGTGACATCATCCACTGAACGGTTATCCTATTTTTAGATTCCAGAATGATACCGCCTGAGGCGACAAGAACATGTCTTACTATATTAAAAAATCAGATATCAGTGCTTTTTTGTTTCATTACCAAAACTTTCATACTTACTGCGTTGAAGAGGGTATCGAACGAAACGTGTTTATATTTTCCCAATCGAACCAGTCCCTCTCACAAAGTTCTATATTCTCCTTTTTGATGTTTGGCGGCAGTTGGTTAGTGTCGCTTTCACCAAACGAAAACGTTTAGCGAAAAACAAAGAATTCTGTCTATGACCCCATAGAAAAGTAAAATTTTACCTGCTGGTGTCTCTTACCGTTTATTGTTTTCAGTGGCGGATTTTGAATATCCCGAATACGAGTTGTGAGATGACAAGGCGGTATACTACTACATGGTATTGAATTTATTACAGATCTGTTCCGACGTAACCTCGTGTATAGGAAACGTAACTGAATCGAAAATTATATACCACTTCATGGACAGCCTCAACACCAGTGACAAGCGAAACTTTTTGTTGAGCTGGTTTATTGCAAGCAACACCTGTATAATAACAATTGAGACCTGATCTCAGGATACAACAGTACAAAAAAACGAATTTACAGAGGTGCTTTCTAGAGGTAACCAATAGCCGCATATCAAGAAGGCGGAACACCATAGTGTAAATGTAGTGGCTTAGGCCCATTCGCGAAATTAAATTTCGTATAGAGTTCGGAAGCATCGTTTAATACGCTTTCATCCAGCATAATGACTGAATAGGGCCAGGTAATGCTAAATGGAATTGCAAATGTACGCCATTTTCATTTTCAACTAGGTGGAACAGATCGGAGACACGACTTGTGTGCAATGTAGTCAAAGTCACAGCAATGTAATATAGGAATAGAGTAAGGGGAACAGGGAACTATGTAAGCTGTGCCTGGCCATCAGCTAACACGCAAAGGTAACCTCTGAAGACATCGAGGGACAAAAATAATAATCAATTAGTAATATGCTTTCGAAGGCTCGACACGTGTGGACTTACTGGCTTTTGGTAAACGAATCTATTAGATTGGCGGAACTCAAATGCCTCGAAGGTATTTTGACTATTCTTCGTGGTAAGCCCGCAACATTTCAGAGGCCAGATAAGTGGCCCCTATCTAAATTTACATGGATTCGGACATAGCACTTTTTCTTTGTATCAGAATGACGACAACGATCATGATTTTCATGATCGGAGCGCACGCTACTACCGAAAGAGTTCATTTCGGAAACGTCATAGACCGACAACACGTATGTAAATAAAACGCGTGAGAGACAAAAAGCCTGTGCCATCAATGAGGTAGTACAGGGAAAACGTTTATAAGTAAATTGCATTTCCAATAGAAGCACAGCTACTGAGTTATCAATACTGTATGCCGAAGGGATTATAAAAAGATAAATCAGACGAAACCTTTGTTCTGTAAATGAATCAAGATAAATCGACGATAAAAGCTAATTGTTATTTGTTGAGTGAATTCGGATTTGTTGAGTAAAGATCTGTAAACCTGTTCTTGTAAGCATAGCAATGAAGATCTATGGAAAAAGCGCCTGTCTCCTAATAGATGCCTTCGTGTCGCTTCAACATGAGTGCGTTAGTAGAAACGATAGAAACAGGTTTCTCGAAATTTCGAAATTGTCTAGTTTAACTATCGCCTACCGCAATAACGAGTAACAGTGCCTGTCGCAGAGTAGGCGTCTGTGTTTGCGACGTGACGATATAGACTCAATGGAGTATTCTAGTTAGTTACGGGAGCGTTTCAAGGAGAGCCTCCTCACCAAACTCGCTATAGCCGGGACGCTAGCGATTGGATTTGCTACGTCTCGTAAACACAACGAAAAATATCACAATTCGTATCAGATAAGCATCAAGGGGTTATAGAGCCTACAAGGGCAACGCTGCAGGTATGCCGTTGCTGCACGACGACCTTTTCGACAGGCCTTTACGCTAAAGAATATGCGGCGCGTCAATCGTATTTCGTTGACCAACACACGACCAAAGCCAGGTTCCTCCTAGTTCAACTATCATTAATTTGATCTGCCATAGATCTTCCGAGAAAATTGCCACTCCTTTTTATCAACACTAAACAGAGACTTGGTCTTAGCTAGATGAAGATCATTTTTTGTGTATTGTGTACCCTAGGGAGATCCGACGCCGAAACGCTTCGAATTAAATCTAGGGATTGAACTTCGAATCTCTAACAATAACAATAATAATCATACTTGATAAAGTAATGATGGAGTACTAGGAGTTCTCAAGACGTCCTCAGTAGAGAAAATGTGGAAGGACACAAACAACGAATACGTGTCCCTTACATTTTAATAGAAAGAAATTCCTGTGACTCGACGAAATCTAGATGATCGTTCGCAAATTACCATGTTTCACTATAACGAACCGTTTGTTTTCGCTTCTTATTAACGAAATCATGCCAATGTATGATCGATGAACTGAAAGCATTCATCGCTAGATACGGGATTCTGTATCAGAGTCTATTTGACTGTAAACAACAATCGACTGCAAGGGTGTGGATAAATTATAATTATCTTTTTATTTTACTACTACGTAGCTTCAAAGTTACACTAACTTTGTGGCTATTTATATGAATTACTTTTACATATTTAGTTTCCTCACAGAAAACGCTTTGACTTATGCATTGGTTTCCTTTTATTTTTATATTATTCCAAGCAGTAATTATAATATATAACTGAAGGATAGAACAATCATAAATAGGTGGCGTAGTCCATCGCATCGTATATTCTCGCATGGTTCTGATTCCTGAAATACACCTCAATACATTAGTCTAGAGGGATTTGTCGAACGTAAGTGGCACTCGTAAAATGGTTTAGGGCATTCTCAATCCACTATATGTTTACTACGTAACATGTACGCGTAATAACGTATCACGAACAAATAACGCGCGGCAAGCACAGTGTACACAATAAACCTTGTTAAAAGACGGCATTCTGAAACGCCTGCTCTAGGATTGGCTTTTGGTTGCGGGTACCTTTTTTTCTTAATAGAGGCTGTCATCTCAACTGAAAATTGTGTAGCCGCCTGTGTTTTCCTCATTATTAGATTTTCCAGAAATCACTGTAGCTGCCGCCTATTAAGGTTTGTAGTTTGTGTAAATAGAAAAAGATATCATAAGCTTATCTATGATAAAGTTCAGTTATTAACATGTCTCGACGTCGAAACAAAAGGGAACGTTTTCAAAATGGAAGTCGTCGATACATTTTGCTTCTCCCTCTCTCGCTCGCTCGCTCTTGAGAAAGAAAGAAAGCAAGCAAGAAAGAGGGAGAAAGAGAGAGCGAGAGAGAGAGTAGATATTGTTTTTGTACGCATTAGTGAATGTCAATAAATCAAGGAAACAAATCACCCCTACGTTGACCACACTTGCCTACCGCTACTACTATGCCTCCGGGGTCGAAAGTATACGCCACAAAAATTGTGCCCTCAGGAAACGAGCCAGCCGCTGAGCCAGCGCTCGGGTACGATTCGAGAGTTATGTGCGATGTCTAAAAGTGACATGAATGCATACATACAAGAGACTATGAAACCTCGCCGTATCACTATGCCGCCTCAATGGAAAATACACAGCGATGTACGGCCTTATGTGTACAATATACAATTGAAACGTGAACTTTTTTCAGATGGTCCTACCGACATGAAAAATAATCATCAACAAAACGAAGTTAGAGAAAATTAATGCGCCTTTTGATGGTTAGAATTTCTTCACGCTTTGCGTCTCCAAATATTACATATATATACCTGTATAAACGTAGATACTTCTGCATTCATGTCCGATCTTTGAATACGTTCCACAAAGTGTGCTTCGTCTCAATGTGTACTCAGCACAAATGACGATAAGACAGTCCGTCAACTGGTTTGAGCCGCGACTCTTACGCCGTGGGCGATAACAAGTAAATTTGCAGAGGACGCGGCATTATAGGATGGCCATTAACTACTTTCATTTCATCTACACGTCACCGTCCGTTACCCGGATACATAATAGCTAACTCTATTCTAGCATTATACACGCGACATTTGCGTTTCCAAAGCTTTGTTAGTGTCGCTGAATGATCGTAATTTGTGTCAAACGGTAATGTCTTCTATTGAATATTTCATATTTGCAGGTATCGATATTTCTTCTTTTTTGTACGCATAACTTGAATCTATTTCTAGTTAGACAAGTTATGTGAACGCTTGTTAAGGTCTTCTATCTGCGACGTATCCAATCGTTGCACAGAGAATTCCGCAGTGTTGTTAGTGCGAAAGCACATCGTGCGTTGTTGCTTGGCAAAGTCCTATAGACGAATCTACTTGTTACGCGTTTGACTACAATGATATTTATTCTTATGCAGACGTACAGGAAATACGCCTTGACGCGAAGGGGGCAGAGGACGACCAACAAATAATAAAGTGAGAGAAAACGCTTAAGGAACAACCTGCCTTTTCCTCTCCTGGAGATCTGGGTCTATGCTGAGTGTCACAGACGAATCCAAAACAAAAATGACCAGTCTATTCGGAACTCACTAGCACTGTGTGGACAAAGTTTCGAAGCACAATTCGGGGCTTCGAAGGACGAGAGCGGCCCTATTCGAAAATCAACCTCAATAGACGCGATACAACCTCTTCGGTGGATGACCTGGCATATTCAGTAAACTAAAATAGCAATCGATGACGACGCTCATCATTGTCGACGAGCATTCTTCCTTGGCGTATTCTCTTCAATTGTATTTGGTTAATACTGGCCTCGTCCTGCCCCGTCATACGTAGCAGGTAACGTTAGAATTTCGTCTCACATCAGTATCGCAAAACAATTAAACTGCGCTTTGAGGAACAAAAAAATCTGTTCTTTGTTGTTTACCTCTGATGTGCAGCTATCGAGAGGTTTTAGTGCTGACTTGACCAGCACAATCAATATTCAATTTGTCTCGTTCAGGTTCTTTTTAGAGAATATCATTTTAAACGTTCTTCAGCGTCCGCCCAGAATTCAGCTTACAGAACGCCCTTGCATTTTTCCGCAGTATACTTAGCCATTAGGCGTGTTGACCGCTCATCCATAACGAAGGCATGATCGATATTTTCATTGCACAGAGTAATGTCGGCTTGGGGGTAATCGCGATGCATGTCCTTGAAGTACTCGATGGGACACCAGCCGTCTCGATTTCCGTAATAGAATGACAGGAGACGCCAGGACCTCTTCAAAAATGCGTCGTCCCGCTTGTCGACCTAGGATTGAAAAGCGTTAGCTCGCTTAGTTAATACAACAGTTATCGCCCAATAAGGGATAGTGAGCTGATTACTTCGTAAATAATGCAGCTCTCAAGTAGAAGTGAACTAAGAAAAAGCTAAACAGATTACGAAACAATAATGCTTTTCATATACTTTAGATGTATCTAAGCTTTTCTTAACTTCGAAAATACCAAATAGCTATAAACGGAAAAAAATGCGCTTACGGCCATGTACGGCGCCGCGACAACAACACTCACAGGTTTAGTCTAGCATGAATATTATGTGCTTACTTCGTTATATTTCACGAAATACATATTGCCCACCTTATTGAGTTCGTCCTTCGCCAGAAACCATGATGAGTACATGGCTTGTTTGCATAGGAACGATGCGGTTGCTTCACCTAAATGCGCTTGTCTGGGAACAGGAAGGAAAAATTAAAACGTCAAGTTTAAGCGTTTGACAGAGCAGAAAAAGCAGTGACTTTTTTTGTTACTGGTTTTTGAGATTACCATTTGTTCCTTTTCCAACATGTACTGATTTTTTTTCAAACTGAATACGTCGGCCGCTGCCGGACGAATACTAGAAATTGGCCCTAAACATCACAATCTAGTGCTGCCACGGGGTGTAGCGGAGGAATACTATATCTGTTAAACCCAGTGCTTAATAAAGTTCGACCAACTAACACCCTTTCAGACGTTTTAATTCGCCGACCTGGCCGGACAATTGAGATACCAAAAAGTTACAGGTTATGGCTTAGAACCTAATTAAGGCATGTGGATGCAAAAATACTCTTACTAGAGCTATGCCATAGGATAATAGTGGCATGTGAACAATTTAAATTTACTCAACTTACCCACAAAACCATGTAGCTAGCCATCTCTTGACCGGTAGCGGCGTAAAGTGCATTAGATTGCAAAGAAATAAAAATGGCGAGTACCATCGTTGCACCGTTTTCATGAGCTCTTGCGCACGATCTGTTGAAATCAAGCGTTCTATTACGGGAAAAAGGAGGATCGCTTTTTCACACTGAAATCATCGATCGAATAACAATCATTTAACAACCACACTAATATAGGTGTGGATACAATGATCGTTATTTTGGTTATCTCGTAGATACTTGGGGCACTTACGTCAGCCAGACGTTACCGATATTATATCAGGCAATCAAGGGAAATCTCGATTCTGCTTCATCGCGATTTGTCGTTGAGGTATCAAAAAATTAGGTACGTTAGTAGGGATTCGTTCTGTCATTAAATATATATAAAATTAATCGATTGAGCAGACTAGTTTACAGCAATACCTATACGTTCATCATGCTGTTAACTTGCCGACTCTGCCAGTAGTGCCGTGAGCAGACAGTAAAAAGTAGCTATAATGAAGTAAGCGAAGGCGTTTACAGAGATAAATGAATTTTATCTTTAGAGAGATAACTACAATCAGAATTGTAACAGAACAGCAATTGTGGCCCGCTTATCATAAAGCACTACAAATTGACTATTACTGTATTGATCTTCAGTAAACTCTACATGTGTTCCTCAGGTAGATATACAACCGGACCTTTTCCAATGGCGATCCACAATGATAACTAAACAGTGTATATTTTAGGCCATTATCAAGTCATTCAACAAAGTGACTAAGCACGAATCGTGCATTTTTCATCGTTATGGCGCCCACATCCAATCGCCAGGGAATTCTTTTTGGGTTTAGCTGTACCAGCTCAATCTTCTACTGGATTACGTGCTCAAAATAGACCTTAGCGGCTTGCACGCATCGCAGATTAGCAAGCCCATGTACCACTCGATCCCCATACCTTTAGTCGCGGTTCTCTCTTGATCACCTGCATCGCTACGTACGCCCCAATCGAGTGACCGATTAGGATCACTTCACGTTCGAATCCGATGAATCTCTTTATAAACTCTATTTTGTGGAGAATCTGTGCCTGAAGATCGTAAAGCTCTGAGTGTTCTGCAAATGAGATGAAAGCGCTAATTAATCACAAACATTTTTAGTTACAAAATATAGTTAAAAAAACTGGTGTCATCATAACTGGTCGAAGGGCTACAGACACTGAACTGCAAGTTGCAGCACAGAAAAATTGGTCTTTTTTTGGGAGTTAAAATCATTGGGAAAAAAACCTGTGGATAGTTTGCTAGAATCAACTCACGACGTTCATTCTAGTTTTAACTTCGGGACAAATCTTTTCAGGGAAGCCCTCCAGTCAGTCAAGATTTTACCATACTGAACCCCGTAATCGCACACGTATATGAATATTTAGAAGTTTTTGTTTTCACGTACAAAGAGTAAGTTCGTGGAGGGAGCACTCTAAATAACATTATCTATCAGGTCACTGAGGAAACCAGATCGATTGGGACAAGATATACCTTTTTCGTTTTTATACTAAAATGAGGCCAACTGCTCCGACTGCGACCTCGAACTTAAGATTTTAACCTTAGATCTACGTTAAAACGCCATGCCAGTTGAGTCTATGTTTGGTTCTCGAATCATTTTATCATCCATTTAATCTATATCCTTTCAAGTTAAGCAGGTTCTATTATTCCCAATCTCGTCTTCTTCCTTCTGCAAAAATAGGTTTTTTAGCGGTGTAACTCTTATATTTTGGATAAGTAGCGTTGATACGACATGAACAGGAATCACCAGGGTTATTTTACTTAAATGACTTTTGCAAAACAAAGAGCAAGGTCAATTTAGAGGCGCTTGCAGCAACTTTAATAATATTATGAAATTTCTTCGCCGCTACAACATCTGAATCGTGAAAATCAGATCAAGGGCACATATTTATTTATTATAGGATGTTTACTTACTCACAACTATAATGCGTTGTATTGATTCGAGGTAGTATACTTTTTATACATTTGTGAAAGTCTAGTTTTTACTAAAAAGGCACATTATATGCTATGTACAATGTGTATCGATTTAACGATACCACCGGCCGATCTTATATTTATTTTAGCTTGTTTTGTTATTGAATCTGTTCTACTGCGGAAATGTGATACTAAATGTTTCGATCTAGATAAAAATATGCCCAACAGAAACTACTGTTATCGATAACAGGAAACATGTGCTCCTATCGCTGCTGGTCCATAGGTCCATATGATCTGCTCAGATGTATTTGATCGATCGAGATGCGAACTTTGGCATCTAAGTACGTGCAGGTATATTAGCCGTCGCTTCCAAGTGATACCAAACATATCCCGAACCATGGCCCAAGCTGATAAAGGGGTCCAGGGTTTAGTGGGTGAGAGTCCCACAGTACCGGACAAAGCACAGTCAATGATGTCCGGTCTGCATAATGCATTTGCCCTTAACCTCCAAAAAAAGGTATATTAGCCATCATGACCTGAACTCGCTCAGCTTAGAATTCAGAATGGCTCTTGAATCTAACTGAAAACCTATCGTCATCTACTTTCTAGCCCTCATGCAAACTTAGCGTAAAAACAAGAAATTAGGTAAATCATACATATAAAAACGTTGGAGTTTTTTTTTCAGAAAAGATGGAAAAGCTATTGTTTTACTAAATTAATGAACTTAACCGTGATAACTACAAATTAGTATTTCAGCCTCACTGAATACGGATACAATTCTTTTCACACAATGTCAAAGCTGCATCAGCAAGACAAACGTACACGAGGGATACCGACTAGTTTTCACGTAAACGCTCTACAAAATAAATAACGTAATTTTGAAAATAAACTAATATGACCTTGAATTGACTCTGTCTGAGTTTCTGTCATTTTAATGGAGTACAATTTACGTCGGCTTTCGAATTCAGTTTATCGTGTTTCGGTTAACTATAACTGGTGGTATTTAGTGAGTTTGTTACTTCGTCCAATTATTTTTTTACTTCTATTCATCTAATAGCTAACATATTTAACTGCGAGAAACCCAATCTCCAGAAGGACATTCTAACACCCGTGTACAAGTATGTCGATAGTAAGGCTAACTAAATGATCTGTTTTCACATAGAAAAGCGGTCAGCAAAATGTTTACTCGTCCGCGTTCCTTTTTTCTCGTTACTGTCGTTAACTTAATGAGGTTTGCATTAGACAATCTCTTTCTAATGTATACTCCACTTAAGACATGAAGAAATAATGTAACCTTGATTGATCGATTGGCTGGCATTCCTGGTACGCACATGTAACAAACAGCTAGAGATAGGCAGAACCTAGGTCATACCGAAGGTCACGCTTGTAAGAAAGGCAACTGACAAAGCAGCGTTGCAGTGCTTTTTTCCTTTTTCGTACCTTTTTGTCCTGAGTACATTATGAATGCAATCATAGACCACTCAGCGGTGATCATGGGTAACGGTCTCGAAAAACAACGTTTGTTGCAAAAAATACAAAAGAAGCAAAATTCCTACATGAAACATTGAATTGTGCTTATAGTACATTTGGTAAGCTAATACTTCTACTAAAAATGTCGCCTAATTATGGCACTATATGGACAGAAAGCGCCGTATTTTAGTGGTAAAACGTTGAAGATTACCGCATATAGGGAAGTCACGAGAGGCAGGATGCTATATATATGTATAGGTATATGTGCTGGCAAAATCATCGCATGATCATGTGTTGCTTGAGCATGAGCGACTATCTTTTTGATTCAACCTACTTGTACCGATTTGTGCTTTGCCCCGTCTCTCTAGGTTACACCGAATGCAGAGTGAATGAAATCTGAAAAACTCTTCAGTATCAATCTTATCCAAAATTAAAGCTTTTCAATGTGTCGTCGGGCGTAGTGCGTTCAGTTGGCGTTATTCGAGAGGAAGGAAGTTTGAAAAGCGAGGGGAGAGCGAGAGAAAAATTTGCATTAAAAGCCATGTTACAAATAGATACATCTCCGATGTTGGCTTACCATCAATTGAGGGAAATTCTTGACTATGTTGACCTTCACTTGATTGGCCCACTGGACGTGGCGATGAAGGAGGCGCGTGATGGCCAGTATGGCTTACGCCAACCACTTCCACCTGTTCCTCAAAGTGACCATAGACCTGCCGAAGAAACTCTTCGTAATACTGAATCTCTCCAGGGTTGCCTGCAATGAACAAATTCCACGCAAAAGCGCTTGATTAGATATGTTTATTACAATTTTTCTGGAAATAGAGGGTATGGGCAGACACGTGCATTTTATGTATCATCGCTTAACAAACAATGCGAACATGAAGTACAACAAAAAAGAACTTTCTTTACTCAGATAAATTGCGCGATGAGTTAAAAAAACAACCAGGTCTCTAAAGCGCTACCGTTGTCAGCCTGAGCGCACTGAGTTGCAAGTTCCTTATACAAAATAATATTGGTTATAACTAGAATATAGAAATTAACATGTATGCCATCAACACGAGTTAACAACTGTTTTTTTCAGGCGATGAGAATCTAACGATTTCCTAGCCCTTTTGCCCACCTCAGTTTTTTCAGATAATTTAAATTCTATTTTGCCTTACAACCTTAGACAGCAAATTCATTTACATGCATAAGGAGGTATTTCTATAGGAACGGAACCTCAGCTTCGTGTAATGAATAAATCGTAGAAGCCACCACGCTTTGATATTGTTTTTAATAATCAGAGTTAGTGGTAACCATTAAGATAAAGAATACGTTTCTGATTTTCGAAATGGTCGATGCACTTTTTATCATCCGCGTATGCGAAGACGTGCCGACCTACTCGGACATGGTAAGTTGTGTAATTCTTTTATTCAATGAGACTTATCTAAAACATTATCGGTATGACCTAGTGGTGTTAACTTTGCCGATGAGGACATGTGCTCATCGGCAAATACTTTTCTATAGCACGATAACTTTTATCCATTCTTAAAATGATCAATCGCGTACATTTTTCTCTCGATGATGGCGTGGTGGCAACATGGTCAGCTATGCCTTGACTAAAGTGCGAAGCAATGAACAGTATTTGCAAATAGCCACTAATAAATCGTTTACCTAAAAGTTAAAGGACATGCTTTAGACTGCTTAACTATAACCTGAGAAGACCCCCAATTCGAGCAGTAGGCGTAGAACAAGTTCATGCAGTACGATCCGACACCCCTTCCTTACGTGCCCTCCTGAAGGTAATGACAAGCCTTAAAGTCCACATATACACGTCAACAACGAAGTGAACGGCCCAATACCTCAGCCATTCGACATAATTTCTTTGAAATGCGTTCAAAATCAACAATATTAAATATTTAGAACAAATCTCTGCGTTATACATTTATCGTAATAGTAGACAGGATGACTGAATGGCCAATGCATGAATGGATTAAATTCAGATAGAAATTCTAATACACGAAAAACGAAAAAAATCCTGCAATAACCATTCGTCAACTGGCTTTTATCTTAGCGGTGATTTAAATAATCGAGCCATAGCCTTCGTATTAAACAAATATATACATTATATATATATATCCGACCAACTAAATGAAATAGAACGTCGGAATTTGTAAAAACAACGTAAATAAATATAATAAAAGGCTTATTTTACTGCCTCCGCACCAGTGCTTTCATATATATCGACAGGGTTAAGCACGCGGGACGATTAATGGAAGACGGTACTTCTCTGCAGTGCAGCAGAGACAAAGATTAGATGTGGTTTTTATAACTGACGAACATTTAAACTGAAGAACAGACTAAGTATAACTCAGACACGAAGAGTGAAGCCTGATTTCGTTACATAGACAACGCTAGTGCCATAGGGGTTATGCGATTATCGTTTTATAACAGCATTTGTCGTCCAATGGTATTGAACATTAGTGGTCTATGATACGAATTTATCCATTAACGTCTAGTAGGTGGGTAATATGCCCGTGACGTGCGAACAAAATTGTTTGTTCGATCGGATGAATGAGACACTGGTACTTATAAAAAATTACCGACTATGACGTTGAGCACTCAACGTTAGCTTTACGGAACACCGCATCACGCATACATATATATATATATATATATATATATTTAGGTCTTTAGTTTTTAGAATGTGGAAAGCGTAAAAGCTCTTAGAAATCTGAAAGTTCGAAAAAACAATTAAATATACTGTGCTTAGAATATGATGTTAGCATTTTTCTCTTTACTATGCTGACCTATACGCTCAACCCCTTCTGCCTCAGTAGCCGTTAGCAACATAAAAACAAATATTTCATATCCGTTGCCCTAAAAGAAAACATTTAAAAATAACAAGTTCTTAATATACTCTAAGTTAATCAATCGGCAAAAAATCTCCGATGTTTTTGATATATCTACAAAAACCAATTGATATCAGATATGCTCATATTGAGATGTGCCGCAATGTATTTGATCATATTTCCCTTACGCTATTATGTGACGTATTGTGACTGCACTATCGACTACGCTCTTGAATTATTAAAAGTAGGTCGTTCACGAACTACAGCTATGGCTATAGCTCAATATCAATCGTAGATAGATTAAGGAAACATCGAACACGCGGTAGTCAATAGTAATGATCACCTGGAATCGATACGTGCCTTGTTTCTACTGTAACATCGCTATGCAAAACAGAGATAGACAGCAATAGACGAATTCAGATCTAGGAACCAGGTAATCACAGTTGAAGCCACTACCAGAGCCACGTTGATCCGAACGGTTTATGCGTATCCGATTGACCGCGTAATAATTTGCAGTTTTGCTAAAATCTCACTGTTAAGTACTAAAACCACCGATATGTACAATAATAAATGTATACAATTGTCAACTTTCACACACAGATCTGAACCCCAGCAACAGCCATCAATCATTTGATAGATAATTATTACAATATGACGATCGTATCCTACATGCACATAAGATGTCAGGCGGCAAGTTTATGAAGTAGATTGCAAACTATGCTATGCCGATACGCTAAACGCTATTGTTCAAATACTAGACTTCGTAGAGATTAGCCAGCAAACGTATCCTTGAAACTTTTCTACTAAAAAGGATTTCCAATCCAATTAGTAAAGATGAATCTCAAAGCGACTTCGTCAGTAGGTACCACTACGTTGACAAATCTGCAAAAAAAAAAACCGTTTCGAAGAAGTTCGACTTTCTTGTTTAAAGTATCTATTTGGTAAAATGACAATATGTGCTGGCCTTCCACAATATTTTTGGCCAAATTATTATTATTATTGTTTTTCACAGCCTTCCATTAACGATGAGAAAGAAATTATTACAATAGAAATGTTCTTTACTATCAGAAAAAAATGCCTACTTTACGTATCCTGAGTGGGAATGTGATAACGGTTTCCGTAAAGTAGTCAGATACTCAGGTAAACAGGTTGATAGAATCTTAATGAATACTGTAGTCGTATTGAAAATAATTATTGGCTGCGCCATAGCAACTTTATTATTCTCCTACTAATTGGTAAACACCGATTTTACCAGCAAGACTATGCTATGAAACGCCCAATTGTATAGCGTTTTCTCTCCCTATCCCTATCCTCTTACCCTCACGTGCACGCCCACACACACATACACCGATAGTAATACAGAATATTATAACGCTGTTCAGCGTTGAAGTCTGACTTGAGGGACTGCATTGGCAGATGAAGCTTAGTCAGACGTTTCTATCCAGGTCAAGTCACCTTGGGTCTCGCCGATGTATCTTGCGAAGTGTTTGCCGCGCGGGTACGCGTACTCACTGACCTCCGTGTTTGTTACTACCAGCGTCAGCGTCGCTTGTGCTGCCAGCGTCGGCAATTTCCACAAGTAGAACGAACGTCATTTTGCCTAAGCGGGCTTGCTCATTTCTCTCAACCTACAACGATCAGACCCGAACGCGCAAACCTATCCAGAACACGATTGAATTTTCTGAGACAGCCAGCCGACCTTCTTGATTCGAGGTTCGCTTTACCGTAAGCAAAGCATCACGCTGCTACCCCACTATTCCGCTGCTGTTTTCGTTACCGAAAAAACGTGACAACTAGAAAGAGCAGCGACAAGTGGTCATGGCGATAGGGGCCCAGACTAATGGAATGTCATGAATGACACGACACATTGAGGCTCCCATGACAAAGTTCCGAGACAGCTAATGAGTACTGACAGATAGGTAACACTAGAAGAAACGGGCGTTCATGTCTATAGTAAATTTAGTTGGATGTGAGTAGTAAGTCAGCGTGTATAGCATTAGCGAGCTTGTACACTCGATAGTGTACATTGCCAAAGAATTCCACAAGTGCTATGGCGGCGTTGTGATGATACTTACATGCCTTTAGATATCTGTCATGCTCTATTGCTATTATAACGAAAATCGATTGGAAATGCGCGATTACGATAAACTATTACGCTATGGAATATTACGGCACATCATAGAGAGCAGCCATCAGAACATTGTTGACGTCAGAAAAAGAAAATATGACGGTATAATATATATAATAACTGTGACATAACACGCATCTTTAAAACTTGCATCTACATGTAAGCCTAAATTAAAGTATCGAATGCTCACAACACGCCGACAGAATAGAGATTCGCAAAAGATAATATCGTCCTGTATTAGCTAGTATGTACAATAGGCGCTCAATAACGGAACATTTTCTCCGCGCTATTTACGAAAGGCCCGCGACTACGTTTGAGCTAAATAACTATTAACCTATCCAGAGTTGTTCAGAGCATATTTGTGGCCGTAACTTTTCAAATAACTCGTTTGAAGACAGACTGCCAGAATGAGCCCAAAAGTAAATAACCGCATAACAGTGATACCATGAACGCAACAGATCACTGCATCTATATTAAATTTGCTTTGAGCAATTCTAATAAATCATTCTGACTTTTCCCAGAAACTTTGATCCGAGTCGAATGTCTCTAAGCATAAATTATTTGATGACCTATGGACTTACCAGTCCGGACCGTGAATAGGAGTTGAAATGCCACCTCCTTTGACGACTAAATTGCAAGTTTTCTTTCGAGATAAGCCATTAACAGTTTTCATTGGTCAATGAGAAAACTTCGTACTTACCAATCTTTTTACGTGTTTTCAGCAAGCATAGTATCTAGGGACATAATACAAAGTAACTACAGAATTCGTACCTATATTGTATACTAACCGGGTATCATAATCACAATCGGGAACTCTCTCCAAATTCCGTCTGTCTCTGGTCGTAAATTGGCTTCAAAGCGGAGTATTTTCGTTGATACTCCGCGGACCTTTTCATACGAATAGACCGCGGGATACATTTTTCTGAAAAAGGTTCCAACAGTGGCACCATGCGCGCCTAACGGGACCTATACCGGCGAAACTTCTCTCACGCGAACACGCAAAGAACGCACTGGCCGCTGTTATTCTTCTTTTTTTTTTCTTACTCAATACTGGACACTTGAAATCAATTTACGAGTCGTCCGCTCTGATTAGCTCTTCCGTTGGGGTTGTTCACCAGCCCTTTTTACGGCCGTCAATTCTGACTCACTTCCGTCGTTTTTACGTCATCAGCAGCTGAAAGCCGATTGGCACTAGTTTCAGTTATCGAATGCGCTGTGTCCCGAAGTCGACCTCGGCCGCTAAAAAAATACACAGAGAAATTACCATAGACACTGAGAGGCTACCGCGCGATAGTAGCGCGATCAGCTATGAAGTATCTAAGGTAGTTGGTCCAATCGTTGACCCGTTGTGGTTCGGTTTTTTTTGCCGCCAAAGTACAGCTTTCTGACGACGAAGTATTTAATCGCCTGTCTAAGGTATCGTGTCGTCTCTGATCTGTTTGACGTGAAGCGCAAAGTAGCCATGAATACGAGGCGAACACTCTCTATCTGCACTAATCGCTATTGCTACTGTGGACAGGCAAAACAGTTGACAAAATTAGCTGCGTTCGGTAGCGCTAGCGGCAATGGCGGTGGCGAAGCGCAGGTATGGCTAATGCTTCTGTATATATTAGCTCACGCCAGTTGGCTGGGAAAACTAAGTAGAACTAGTCTGCATTATCTCTGCTAGTAGCTAGGCGTCAAAAAGGACTGAATAAGCTGAGATTAAAAGGGGACGCGCGGCGCCAGCTGTAACTGCCGTAGCAAAATCTGATTGGGGTGTGCGACAATGGTATCATGTATAGCGCACCACCGCCCGATTGTCTTCTGGCTGGCCAGTGAATGGATAGATGTAACAGACACGAGTACGTCACTTAGTATGATTAACTCACCAATAGACTAACAGAAAAGGAAAGGTAGTAATCAAGTGACAAGGGCAACGGACGGTTTCGCGAGAGGCTGCTCGCGCAAAGGCTATGAACAGACAGACACCGTTCGTGCACTTATACCTAGCCTATATCATACTTAGACGGCGGGAAAGCTGCCCGTAGCGGATCAGAAGCCACAATTAGTGCGTACTGTGCACGCAGAAACCATGCACACCACTGCACGCAGTGGTTGCTGATCGCTCGTAGGTGTAGATAGGAACTGGTGGTCGAGTGAATCCTTGTCGGTTGCAGCTGATTGCTCGACTTGATGAGAAGAGAGGACACAGTGGAGGGCACGCGCGCAAATTTGAAAAAGGGCACGAAGATTGATCTCTACTGGTGTTCCTTTGATTACTATAATTTATTATTTTTTTAGTTTACATGTACCTCGAAGCATTATTTATGCTTTGATTGTTATTGATAGTCATAGTAATAATAATGGTGCTTATTATAATTGTATATTTTGTATATATAATTGCATAATTATTATATAGCAATTATTTGGGATTAGGTAACTTCTCTGTTAATATATACCTACCTAATAACATCGTGTACTATAGTTCTCTTTAAATGTCCTTGGTCCTTGTCAATTGTTTCATTTTGCCAATGATTAGGTAACTTCATTAAAGTTAAATTAATACGACACATATTAGTATATGTCCCAAAATAAATATCTACAACGAGTAATCACTTCATGATTATGTTTGACTTCTATCTCACTAACTACAATTTTGAATAACAATGTATGAACAAATAACAAAGTCGCTTTTTTTATTTTGTACTATTCTAGTAGAGTTACTAACTTACAAATTTCATTCTGGTGCTTTTATTTCATTGACCACTAACAGAATTACAATGCCAAAAATGCAACGATATCTTAAGACCTTCACAGCGTTTGTTCGCTTTTTTGTTCGTATCTCAAAAACAGCGTAATTTCGTCCGCGTTTGACAAAATACTATTTACTGTATTTGCAAATTGATGCGTTACAAACGAAAAGTAGCTGCATGTAGCGTAATTGTGTACGCTACTGGATTACTGTGTATAAACGTAGTAAACGTACGTACTTTTCTATAAATAGCATAATATAGATGAATTGCGCTGTATAAGGAATTTACGCTAGCATCTAAACTCATGTCTGATGTAAACAGCGAATATGCACACTGCCAACGGCGGAGGCAGGATCGTCCGTTCATGTTCAGTACTGCCAAGTTTGTTGGACGTAGCTCTGATAATGGACTAATGGGTAGCGTGACTGTCTGCGATTAATTACGAAGCTCGTAGTGGTTTGAATTCAAATCCGAGCCTGGATGCGATTCCTGGAGGCGTATGAATAATAGCTTATTAGCAGACGTAAAATACAGAAAGCATACGAGGCAAATTTGGATAAACATATAATTTTCAGTGTCGAAAAATGTCCCACAGATGGGAACATGTGACGAAACTAACAATATATGTTATTAACTAATTATTAAAGGCCCCGTTTTTCCTGCTTCTAAGCGCGTTTAGTGGACATCACTCGTCTATTCTTTGTCATTTTTAGTCAAAATGAATTTGATGCATCTTGTGCTATTTGCGTACTATCGTTGCGGTAGCTCAGACAGCCACGTTTTTAGTTATGAAGCTCAGTAATGCTTAAAATAGCGCCGGAACATCTTCGTCGTACCTGAAACCTAACAAACAGGTGTGAGCGGGGGTGGGGACGTGAGGGTTATAGAGACACCGTAACGGAAAACACTCGCGCCTTAATTAAGTTAATAAGACAAGTTTTAGGAACGTAGGCTAAACAACTCTACAAAATAAAAACAGGGATACAACATTCCGCTGTACAAAAAACAGATACCGTTGCTACGCCCCTACAGAAGCTGGATACGAAGATGAAATTTATTTTTACAGAATTTTTACAGAATCAAGGAACCACAGTAAGCCAGATGGAAAACATTAAGGGACGAATTACTTAAACTGTTAAAGAGATACTTATAAATCAGAGATGACAGATGATTCAGAGAGGGATTCAAACCATAGAGTTTGTAGAGCAAAGCAAAAGCTACAGTAATAACATAATAGCAGTATAAAACACTCAAACGAAAAATTAGGATTAGCAAAACTGACTAAGACTCTCTGCCAACGTAATATTTAGCATTTATTTTAAAAAAAAGTTTTTTGGAGACATAGCATTATTGCCTATAATTAGCGTTAATCTATTTTCAGCACCGGACGGAGAAACTGATCGAGAAAGCTTCTGATTTTGTCAAAGCAGGCGCGTCGCACCGACAAACACAAGATATTTTTGTATAAATTGTACCTTTTTAAGGGACAATTGAATGTCTATCAAATCTTAATTTAATTATAATTAATTAATCTGTTCGTGTCAAAGAAAGAAGGGTAGGCTTACGATAATGGACCCTAGAACAGCGGTAATATTGAAACTGCTTCACTTATTAAAATAAAAAATTACATACAGTGTATTCAATAACTAAATATAATATGCATAATGTAACTCTACCGTGCAACTTTTTTATAAGTGCGTCCATTGTTATGTCATAACCTGCATTAGGCCTAAGTAAAGCTAGTGAATCTTCACTTGATTTTTTAATAGCTAAGTATTTGGAGAGCGGATGCCTCATTTCCTATGCAGGATTTGAATCATGATCAGCTCCACTGGAACGTAATACCTATCTTACGTGAGTCGAGTGTGAAGCTTAGCCCCATCGCTTAAACTGAATCCCTTCTAGACCATTACTCACTGTTATCAGTTCCCTTATTAAGGTTCATTCTGAATCAGTCCAGATCTTCATTCACCAGTGCTATAGGCTAATAAAAGAGGCTGGCTAGTACCACCGGATCATCATGCCAAGGTCACCCTAGTGAGGTTACCCACTTTTCCACATGAGATACCTCCCTGCACGGGAATATGGCCCCTTATGCATCCTCTAACCCTAGCAAAGCATCGTCTGACATGTTACTCAGTAGTAACCTCACAAGCCGTTCTCTTTTATTCAAGATGTCCTTTATTAGAGTCTCATGCACCTATCAAACCCTCGTGATCGAACAATGAAGGATACAAACCTTTCATGCCGCTTGCTAAGGTCAGTATCATTTCTTTAATCGACTTTCTCTAGTGTTGATAAACGCCCCGCATATATCGCCAGCGTGTGGTGTGCCCTAGCTTCCAGGGTCGCAGTGTAGAAAACACAGATGTCCAATAGAGTCTTACCAATTTCGTGAAGATAGCTTTGAAAAGTACCCTGAGCCATGCGTGAGGTATTAACTGAGCTCCTCACCATCGGATCATGTAGTCCAGACCTTTATGTTAGAGGCGATGTCCTTTACTACCACTTTCGAGGAAACATTAACTTTCGCCATCCTTTATTCCTACCACAATCTAAAGAATTTGCCCTCCGCGTTATCCGTCAGATCGTGTAAGAACATGCGCTTTTCTTGCTGTCACGTCCTAGGGACAGCGGATGTTTACCTTATTCAGCCTTCCCATTGTTAAGCGTTCGGTGACAAAAGCGTTGATTTGGTTTCGTGCGGGGCAAAAGCAGAATTAACCTGTAAGACAAACGATGTTTCGTCTCTTCCTCCTATTTGCTGCTATTGTTGAGCCTTATTATTATTATTATAAAAAGGATAATTTCAACATATTAGCAAATGTATCCAGCAAAATTTCTTTGTTTCTACGTTTGTTTACGGGTTTTTCGGGAATCAAACCGAAGTTACGTCCCGCGCTAATTTCATTTACCCGACCGACAAAGCAGCGAATCAACAAACGCCACTGTGTACAGTTCAAGATCGCAGCTCCTACTGGCGTTTTACCTTCCTGGCGAAGAGCCTGTTCTGCGTCTACCGCTCATATTGCTCGCGCCGTGTGTATGAGAGCTGGTGTCTGCGTGTTCTGCGCTGCCTGGCGCCGTAGCTGCATGCGCTCACCCGCCCGCACATCGGTCGTTGGATATCCCATCTGGTCGGGAATCGAACACCCAAACCGCACCGCCACTGACGTGAAGAGGCAGGCAGGAACTATCCAGCCATATGCGTGAAACACAAGCCAATTTAGCTTTCTTTTTTTTGTTTGTTATCAAATAGCTTACTGATCCTCGGCAGCTGCTTAATAGGCGCAAGAGCGCCTTTAGCAGTTTGGGACAGTTTGAACAAGTAGTACTATATAATAATGTTGTTGTTTTTTTGTTTATTAACAATTTGAGGATTCTGTGCCTCCATTGTCATTGTACCGAGGTCGTTATCATAATAGCAGTAACGATAGAAAAAAAAAACAAGTTGACTTCCCGGTGAGAAGTCTCCGAGGAAGAAATTGAATCAAGTTAAACAGTGTGTGTCTACGAAGCGCTAGAAATAATGTGCGCTTGGTTACCCATTTGATGTTTTCGATACTGTGGGATGTTGGTTGTTTTTCGTTGGCTTCGCGTGAAGTACCATTGATCTGTGTGATAGCATACGATACGTTGGTAAATCTGTGGAGTTTATTAGTAATGCTACGTTGGTCTATGACAATTAAACAGCAACTCGAATTGAGAGACATCGCATGAAAGCTATGGTAAGTTCGAGAGAAATGCTGTACAACAAAACGTTTGTTGAATTCCGTTCCCGCATTTAAATATGATACACCAGGTGGGGAAAGAGAGAAGCTTATTTGTATGGAGTACTTGTTTCAAGTGTATAGTAAGTGTTGCTCGTGCTTTTCGTCTATTAAGTGTCACTGTAGAATTGTGTAAGATCCACAAAGCATTTGCGTATAGTTGCAATGTACATGGGTTTCTGAAATGATTGCGTAACACGGAATCATTTAAATTATGAAAGAGAAGGGGAAACTATTTTAGAAAGTAAGTCTCGGTCCGTTTGTGATTATTAGCAAAACACTGTAAATTGTTTAAGAAATTCTGGTTAGACACTCTTGAACTACTCAGCGGTTGAATGACACCTAGACGTATTAGTTATCTTCCTTAGGATACTTCATTTTGACAGATAGATACTGTGATTATTACTGGACGTTTTTCTACCCGATACACGCTGTGCTGTCATTTCATGGTAACAATATAATGTGGATGCTAGATCTGACGAAAAATATCACTGCACTTTATATTTAGATGGTAATCGAAAATCAGTAGACTAAATCGTGCCATCTCTGCCTCCTCACAGAATTAAACACGTTTCATTTCTTTGAGCACCTAGGACAAAGGTTCTTTACCGAGACATTTTTAGGTGAAACATTGTACTTGTGAAAGTGTTGGTCGAGAGAGATGCGATACTTCCGTTATATCGAGTGTTGGTAATCCAGACCAAACTAAACAAAAGGAACTCTGAAAGATAAGCCAAAAAGCGTGTTCAAAATTGCCCGAAAGTCGGCCATATCTGTGAGCTGTAAAAACTACAAAGGTTTCATGATAGCGAAAGTCTATATCCTACAATTAGCTAACACCTTGTTTCCTAGCAAAAAGGTGTAAGTCAAAAAGAGAAGACTGAAAGCGAACCGTCCCTGCAGTGTCCGCCATTCAATAGAATGTCGTCAATAAAACACGAAGCAGATAAAAGCAGGATAAGTATTTGTTTAATAATAATATTTATCTGTGATGGTAAATAGGGGATCTTTAATAACAACTATTTCGATAAAGTACCGTTTTCATAATATGTATGTATAAGTATGGATAATTGGTTTATGAAAATGTTGGCTCGTATCAGCGACCGTAACGCTGTAGCGACTGCATCCGACCGTTGTGTTATCGTTTCTCGTCGTTCAGTTACACCTACACAATATTTGACGACGTCCGCGAATGAGAAAGGAATTGTGTGCATTCGGACTCCCGAACAAAATGGAGGAAGCATCAGCGTAACACCTACGTTGTACCAGCTATTTTGCAAGATTTAAGAGATTCGTCTGTAATAGGAAGTAGAATAGAAACTCTAGTCTTACTACGCCTTATCTTTTGCAATAATTCTACTAGCAGGAGTGATAGCCAAAAGTATATCAATGATTTTAGCGGAAGGATACGGCGCATGTGAACTTGCGCACGAAATGGCGGGAAAGTGAGGAATTCGTGGGCAAGCCACAAATTTATTGACACCGGTCTTCTTTAAGTGGGATAAGGCCGAAAAACGTGAAAGCAAGAGAGTAAGCTAAACTCCATTACAGGTGCAGAAGCAAATGATACAGAGGATATGAACTGGTGCATAAAAAGTGATGGACACGACTTGGGATATCAGGCCGTTAGAAGTCTTATGAGGAAGGGAAAGATTTCTTATAGGAAAGAACAAATGCTACCAGTGTCAACCGGAGGAACATGCGTGGACGATGCGTGGCTACGAAGCCAAGCGTGCGTATTGCAGGGCTCGCGTAGTAGAGTTTTAAACATGTCAAGCGCAAGAAGTTGTGGCACACTTCTACCATTCGAAGGTCTTCCAAAGGTAACCTGGAAAGGACAAATGGAGGGACACGTATTTGAAGGTTGCGTGGCTGCGATGCCGAACTCGTTCACCTCTCAGCTTCTTTCGTAGTGTCAAAAGGGTCTCTGGAACTAGAAGTTGTAAGTCACTTCAGGCACCCGTGATAATCATAATCGATTTTAATACTTTGCTCTCGAAAACTCGGTGTTTAATTGATAACTTTCTTCTCGTATAAATAAAAATATCCATTTCATTTTATGGGTTGATGTTTCGGTACTAAGTTGATGCGTGATGGCTTTGAATTAACTTACGCACATATGCTTGGTTCCAGTCTGATTTCTGAGGATAATTAGTGCAATGGCTGCTTGATTCGAGTAAGAAATCCATATTGTTTTGTCCCTGTACGAACGCAATTATTTATTATTTAAATACACCGCGAATTTATACGTAACTTTATACTGTATGCGTATGGTTTAGGCAGCCAAATTAGTTTGCCAGCGATTGAACATCTATAGCAAGATGATGCTGCTCTATACATTTATTGTGGTGCTTTTATGCGGAACGTAACTTTTCGAGTTCATAAGGGATGCTTTGATGCGGCTTTTTTTCTACACATTTGTTCGTTTTGTACGCAAGATGCTCATTGATGACAGTCGTTGGCATTACAAAACCAGCAATATAGTGGACTCTTTACAGATAGACATCGAATTGTAAAGTTACGGCGCTGTAACGGTATTTCACCCACATTTCCATAGAGCAAGTCATTGTGGACAAATCATACTCTTATGAAATGCTTAGATGAGAGTTCCGAGTAGTTTTGTTACATGCGAATCACGCCAAGAGACAAAGCCATGATTTGTATAGGATCATTGCCCATAGTATGTCTAAGTACGTGTTCTAGCCATGGTCTCGGCGTGATAACCGATGAAATTGATTACACTAAATTACATGGCAACAGAAGCCGATACCTTTTATTTTGACAGTGGTACCCGCGTTACGCACAAATTGTCGCCGAATGTCGACCGGATGCTTCTATTTTCATTTCTTCAGTACCCTAGGTTTACGGGATCGTTTTATTAGCAGCCAGACTGTAGAAATAAACAGTTGTAAGAGGACAAATGCTTTTCAACGATATGAATGTATGCTAAAATACTTAACTTAATACTGTGGAAGAGTTGCTGCTGCGGACGTTCTGTTTAAGTACTCTTTAGACAGAGGCCGTATCGAATCTAACCTTGAGATTCGATTAGATGTTACGTACCCAAGAGGGGACTCACCGATCGACGTACTACGCTATCTTTTAAAAACCTATGTTTTCCACGTATCTACATAATACTTATTACGTTACCAAGGATGAGTTGCTTATAATAAGGCAATACCGGCTGACCCACAGGCTGCGTATTGATAAAATGTTGGACATTTTTTTCGGATTTTTATGCAGCTGGCTACCATCGGTCGATTTTAGCTTTCATTTTCAGTAGAAAAAAACACCTTATCCACCTTAGTTATTATCACCAAGAATTTCGTGCAAACCCCAATGTAATGAATGGCTAAAAACTCTAATGAAATACAGCAAAAAACGTTAAGTGCAAAAATTATGGTCATTTGGTTTCCTTTGATTTACCCAAGTCGAGATATCTGATTTTTACTAATTACGTGCGAACACATAGCTGGCTTCGCATTGTATAGTTTCCTTCTCGAGTCACCGTACCTCGGGTGTTTTAATGATACAGCGAAGTAGGACGTAACGAATTATTTAATTTTCCTAATATATACACAACGTAGCGAGCTCTGGTTACTGAAACGATCAATTTCATGCGCAAAGAAGGAGAGAATTGCCCGTGGAACGACTGCTTGCTCGGCGTTGGCCTGTGCTGTACTGTTATTGCCTGGAGGAGGAAGGGGAGTGGTGCGTCAGCTTCTGTAAGCCGCTGGCGAGGCGGCCTAGCAGTCTAACAACCTCGCTTGCCTGCATTGTCGGGACGGCTTTACGCATCACAACGGTCAACGGTTTGAAACAGCTGAAACACATTCCAAATGGAATAGAGCAGTAACAGTTCTTGTAGAGGGTGACATCGAGAAACTACAGAAGTTAAGACTAAGTGTACTAGCCAATGTGTATGTGTGTGCTTAGTGCTTTTTGTGAGTGATGTTAGCAATGTTTTGCTTCCGACTCTACTAGTCGCTCGTTGTGGTATTCGAGGAGCTTCGTATAGTGCTGTTCCTTCAAGTCGGAAAACAGCGTCATCAGGACTTACGGAGCTCATCATACCCGCCAAGAGAGTGTATAAATTTCATTTGATCTTCAACAGGCTGCACATAGCGATCGTCCCGGCCTAGGTGCTCGGTGTGCTACTACTAAGATTGTTGCAAAAATTACTGATCTAATTACGAGAGTGAAAATCCACAGTCTAGAATCCAAGGTTTGTTTGCTGCTCGAACGAGGTGTTGCGATGTCCGCGATTCATCAACTTGTGAGGCTGTCTGTCCTCCTCGGAGAATAGATCTAGACTCGTCTCGTCGTCTCAATGGTGTCGGAGGCAGCGTCCTGCGTCGGGAAGGTGCAGCTGGCCTGGGACATTCCTCCTGCGGAAGCTATAGAACCGCTTCTCCTGCGACCGAAACCGCTATGAGAGTTCGCGGCGAGGTGCTTCGCGCCCTCTTGTTAATCCTTCTATCAGTCTGCCTTGTGGTTTCCCTGTGGCTTTCAATTGCGCTAGGCAGTTGGCAGGAAGAGATACAGACGACTACAATAGGAACTGGTAAGTTAAGACTGGTCATATTTATTGGTTATTAAAGAATAATAGTTGACTTATTGCTATGCAACATTAACGATGTATAATGAGGAGAAGAAAAAAGTTTGAAATTTTTCAAGGATTTTCGGATCCTCCTTTATTTTTGAAAATAGGCTTTTCTGAAATCGATTATCATTTAATTGGTCGTTATAACCGCTGCTTTCGATATAAATGTCTACGTTTTTGCTCGTTTTCGTGTGAATCTCACATTGTTTTCCTAAACTTGCCACCATTATGCAAAAATATTTTCGAAGCAAATATCTGTGCACATGTTTACCATGTTGGGCAAATACTTTGCAGGTTACACCTTTGGCTTGCGATATGTTTTTTACGATAGGCGAAAGTAGCGAGAGTAAATACTTACTATTGATTCTATCCATCATTGCTGGAAAATAGCTTAAATTAATAATCATGTGCTGATTCGACATAAGCACCACATCGATCACATAATGGCAAACGGCAAAATTTTTAATTGACTCTCACATATCTGATCAATATCATTGTTGTTAAACTTAATTAGAACTGGTGACAACATTAGTTATCGCACTTGAAAATAACTTCAGAGGTCACCTCTGTGAACTCGTATGCAGTTGGAGCCTATCCATAAAGTTACCCTGTATGGGAAAACGACGCGAACCTCAGTCTTCCGAAGTTACCGTTCAATTATTTCGATTTTTTGCGCGTAAATATCTATTTAGGTAGTCACATTTAGTATTTTAAAATACATAACGTACTCTAAGGGGATGGCAAACTTTGCTTAAAATTGTACAAGTAGTTTAAGATTCGGGGCGAAAGGCGATACGTTTTATAGATCTTTCAACTCACTTTTGCTTTAGAATATTCATTATTTATATATATATATATATATATTCATGGTTACCGCTGGAAGCATTTAAATTCAGTTACTCTTTCATCGGGTTTGCGAATATATTTTTAAAAATAGTAAATATAATAATTTGTTTACTGTACGTTCAAAAATAACCCACATAGAAAATCTCATAAGCATAGCGTAAATATCATATTTCTAAATCGATATCCCCTTTTTGTCCTTTTTGAACTTTCAGGATGCTCTTTGGAGCAGAATCTCACCTGTACAGGTGCCTGTACAAATAAATTATGGTATGACTGCTCCGAGTATCTGGGTGGAAAGGGCTGCTTCGTGTCTTATTGTGGTCAGTAACAAACATTAATTTGTCTTTACACTAACTCTATATATAGTCTCATGCAGCAATGACTTCTGCTGCCAAATCTGACATCATTGCGAGTGGATTCAACAATAGATCGACATTAGACATGTATATATCTATATATTTGCCTTAAAAAGCCCGATAACAACTGAACTTGGCAGTTTTACACGAGGCGCAGTTTAGAAACAAGTCTACTCAGATGATACGAGACAAAATTAATTGCCGCGAACAAGCATGATTGTTATTTGTTAACGGTACCGTGTGAGAGCATAGGTTTAGTGAAAGATGAATTACCTTTTTTCATGATTGATTTATGGTACCTTACACGAATATACCTTACCTGCTAACTATTTATCAGATGCAGCGAAGTTCCTGTAGTTTGTTTTGAATTAGAAGAACTGACCTCGAACGCATCTGTTGCGCATCCGAGCTCCAGATACATCGCTGAACTGTCAATCAAACACGTACTCTTTCTACACATTACATCTGTCCATCGTAGTTTTCTGTCCTCTTCCCCAATGTCTGATGAGTACACGCGCCACTAGAAAGGCCGTGACGTTAATAGTTATATGCAGACAGCAAATAACGAATGTTTAAAATTATATTTAAAGGCAAGCCTACTTCTCTAGTTTTTATTTCTCAAGCAAGAAATTTGTCCTAAATATGTTACATCATCCCAATAAAAACTGTCACTTCTTCATACGGCCGTTTCGTCAAATGTAGCTAATCGGTTTAATTCTGACGTACCTGGTGTATCTTTCAGTTCCATGCACGGACCCTATCTATTCGTACGACGGGCAGGAATGTCCGTTCCTATATGCCGAAAAAGAAGAATGCCCCTCATATTGCTGGCATCAGGTTCCGGAGCCCGACGAGGACCTCTTTGACGAGGAGAAATTTGAAGAGGACCAGGATGATGAGCTATATTGAGCACAGAAAGCCAAGCCACTACTAAATGTTTAAGTGAAGGACAAAGAGAAGGCATTTCTTTTAGAGAGGGTGCGCCACCTTCACAAGCGATATTTTTGCTCGTTTCAATAAATAGGGACAGAAAACATTCCCACTGGCTAAATGAATTTTAGGACTAGTAGTCAAAAGGATGAAATCGTTCTTGTACACTTCAACTGATACAGAACGTTTGAAAAGTGAGAGTAGGAGACGATTCACATATGTCGCAGCGTCGAGCGATCGAGTGAACATGTCCGGCGCCATAAATGCACAAAGCTTCAGTGGGAACGCTTCCGTTATGAAGAGAGAACTTAGGCCACAATTAATACCACCTAGCTTTTAAATAACTCAGAACAGTCGATTTCTTTATTTGAAAGCGGATAGCTTTTACAAAGTTGCCCTTCGTAGTGCATAGCAAAAAAATATATATGTGAAGTAAGATATAAATTGTAAATTAGCAGACGATCGTAAATGACAAATCGTGGAAACCGGTAGCACTTTTGTTATCCGTAAAAGTACATCTAATAATGATTTTAACAGTAATATGAGCCTATTGTTTGAGCGCTTTGCGTTGACCACTGATAGTGTAATTCACGGATGTTTTTCTCCTCTATCTACAGTTTCAGTATATGACAAATAATGGACTCATTATTAAAATTAATATGGATCATTGAGTCATTTACTGTTATCACATGTTGTTTACTTACACTCGTACTAATTGATTTGGATGTTAGTATTTCAAAATTGCCCATGTTGCTCTGTGTAAAGAAGAGAACGTCTGCCGGTTGAGAAGCAGTTGTTACTAGGTGCAAGTTTCTATGGCTGAATCTGTATAATGATACGCACGTATGTAGCATACGTACGGTTGGTTAAGGTTTCTTCATGCATATACTATTCGAATTTGCAGACTCGGAAATTGTTATAGACCAAAACGGAGTCATCTTTCAAGAAAGTAGGCGTTTCTTTAGAGCTTAGAAGTGAAGACGTCATTCTGTATCAGGCTGCCCCATGACGCCGATACTATAGAAACACGTCACTTTCAAAGGAGGAAGATGTAGATACTAGAAACATGTGAACTTTTTGCAATTATGCAAAACTGGATGCAAAATGCTACCTTCGCTTATGAAAAATCAAATGATGTTCTAACAAGACTCAAACGATGAAGAGCCCGATACGTCGACTGGCAATCATTGTGGACTGCTTTATGCTGCATTCTCAGGCTGATACATCCTTATGCATATGAGAAGAAGCGTGCATCCATAACCGTAATAATAACCACCGAATTCGCAGAGGCAGCCCAGACACCAAAGCCTTTTTGACCAAAACTCTATTTACAGGCGAACTTAGTTTAAAATTTAAAGGGTTGTCTGGGCAAAAAAAAAGTAAAGGGAGAGAGAGTTCAGAGTAAAAAGCTATTGTGGTTGATTGTGGATAATGTTCCTAAGTGTTAAATGGCTAGTAGTGTTGGTTAAGGAGTACAAAATGAAAATGATGACATGGGGGTTCCTTGTTCGTGCAGTTTCATATATATATATATATATATATATATAATATATATATATATAAAAGTAATATTGACGATAGGATAATCGTGTGTGCAAACAAAGTGAATGCGAAGCAGAAGTTTTTTTTATAAATAAATGCTATTTTTGTTACTATTATCTATAAAGCGTTGTACGTCTTTTGTCGAAGGTCGAATTGTGCGGTGTGAAACTATTATAGAGACGTCTCTTTATAACTCTATGAATTTAATCGAAAGTTGATGAAGTGAGCTTACAAAAACATTTACGTTTGCAAATTAAACGTACTTTACAATTATGCTTAGAACAGCTTCATTTTGTGTATAATATTATAAACTTAAAAAATTAATTATTTTTACTATTACTATTTTATTATAATATTAAACATTATTATAACTATTTATAAAAAGTTCAGCAAAAATAAAGCCAAAAACATTTTCATTAAACATTAAATTTTTTAGTCTAGACTAAGTACCTAGTCTATGTATGTAGATGCATATGTAGATGCGAAAATCTACTTAAATGAAATAAATAATACTCAAAAAATGTGCACGATATACGTGTTGAAAACATTCTTGAATCTATTGCGTATTTCATTATAACATATATAGTATATATAACAGTATAACATTACAATAGTCCTAAGTCAGATCTCAAAACTCTCAAGTAGATTGTATTTATCGTTCCTGAGTTATCGACCTCTCCGCAACTCAAAATCACCCATTCTAGGCCGTTTGTTTAGTTTATTTTTATATCATTCACAAGCAATGTTTTCGATGATAGGCCCCTAGGACAGAAGAACCGACCTGTAGCGTAAATAGATCTGTGCAAATGCGTTGAAAAGTATGTGCAATGCGTATCTGCTACCATTGAAAGCAATTCAGCTGAACTTTTGCTTTTTTTGTGGATACAGTTACAGCAGAACAAAATCGTTTTATCAACTGGATTATTGTATTTTCTCACAACGCTTGCTCATTTCCTTCTTATTTCTCCCTGTGGAAGCGTCGGAACCGTCAAAAAGGTGACTTCGCCACCATGATTGCTCATTAATTCAGCATAGAGTGTTCGAATTCGAGTAGTAAAAACACTTTTGAAGATGAATCGTTGATAATGAGTACATTAATTTATAGATGTTTTTTCTAGTTACAAAATAGTGGAATGTGCTGCTCAGTTCTTGGTATTACTTCATTCAACGGGAGAGTACTCAGCGTATCATTCTACGAAACTCAGCCAGTGCAGGTTCGTGCTGGTAAGAAGTTCTGCGCCTATGATGTCAAATATACCTCTGCATTGAAAAATTCTGGTATTCCATAGTGATCAACTAGGCCGCTGTCAGTGAATTAGAGGAGCCACTTTCAGATATTTTTGTCCTCTATTTAAAGGCATTTATCGCAGACTTACGTTTGATAGCAAAACAAATGCAGTTTCATGGTCTCAGTGACAAACAAGTAAAAACAAAAGAAATAAAAACTGACTTCGTATCTCTAATATCTTTATTTTGAATAATTAATTCAGCAGCTCGATCAGTTCGTCTAGGTTGACGGTTGATCGGGACATGCTCACAATTTGTCGCTCGCTTAGTGATGATTGTAGACAAAAGACTGGGAAAGTTTTCACAGTTCAATCTCGTTGGCTTCGACTTGACATTCTCGGAAGCGTCAGGGACGGATAATCAAAAAAGAAACAAACAAACATACGTCGTAACGCACACAAAACTCAACGGGCTCAGCTAACAGCCTTACCCTTACCCACTACTTACTTAGTACCGTACTAGAGGGAAGCAACGCGCATGAAGGGACGATTGAGTAAAGGCAAAATCTCGTTTTCTGCTTTTCTCCGAACGGGTCTCTATCTGCAGCGCAGTAGTATTTTGATTGTACCAGGCTTGTAGCGTGTAGCAAATGCAGATCGTTCGCTACGGTGTGTTTAAAAAGTCATAGCAGTCTTCGGTGCTTGAGAACGTTACGTGATCCCTTATTGAGATGCTGGGTAAGACGTCTGGGAAGCAGATATACGCTATAAATGTTTCGCAGCGCTATGGAATTACAATTCTCTTTGGGCATTTGACATTGTAGCTTTAGAAAAACTCTATCCATAAACGTCGTACAGTTGGTAGCTTTCCTAACACACTGTATATTAATTCTGTGTTAAGACAGTTAGCTGCTCGACTTTACTTCTGTTCGTTGTTGTTGGCGTAACTATCATGATTCGCACTAAAAGAAAAACAGGGAAGGATTAAGTCTGTGATCCTGCCTTTGTGCTCCTCATGGTCGTTAAATTTTAATGACACATTAAATCCGCGAAGAGGCTGTACACCGACGTGGCCCAGGATTTCCTCCGACGGAGCCGAACGGATGCAACGACTATGCAAACATCGTATAGTGTATATAGCACAGGCATTGTATTGAAAAGTTTAAAGACAAAGTAATTGTAACTCGTTTCTATTTAAAAATTCACATCGTACAACGTATCACGAATGTAGAAGCTCCTTAGGGGTCTCCTTAGACCAAGTCCGAACCAGGCCAAACTTGTAACGAATATTTCCATTATGATCACGATTTCCAACCTGACCAATAAGGTCGTTATCGTTTACTTGAACGACATATTTCTATTCGTACGAAGCCACCCTTAAATTAACTCCTATACCCCAATCGGCTGCATCGTTTGTAGGCGAAACAGTGTTCTACTTAAGTGGCGCAATTATACGCCTTGCCGATAAGCTTGTAGTAGACATGGATGCTTTACACAAAAAAGAACCAAAAGAATGAAATGTAGATTCGAATGGTCCGTGGATATCCATCGTGTTCACCTTATCATTACGCCGCCGGCGCTCTAAGCGCTTCTATTTTGGATACTATCGGTATCTAAGCTGCTATTTTTATCCAGCGACAACTTACCGTCGGCGGTGCTACCGCAACCAGCAAATTTTGCTAAAATTGAGAGCCTGGATCACACCCCTACCCTCATCATCTTCCCCAGTTCCAATATCTCTTGGAGAAGTTGTAACGCCCTTGCTCCGTGTGCCCTAAGGAGAACCAATTGTGTTTCGTCCTCGCACTATTGAGTCACACCCGAAAAGCCCCGCCCAACATCGCAATCGTCAGGCCCTTCTTGCTTGCCACGCCAGGCAAATTTCTGCCTATTCTGCCTACATTGGTTCCTTTGCACCCTTTTCGCCAGCGCGTTTGTGCAATTGGTACCTATCGGCTAGGGCATACCCTCGGAGAATAAAAAGAGGAAGACGAAGAAGTGGCGAGTATTTCCTGCCGTGCTAGGTTCCGCGTTGTCATTGGCGCGTCCGTATCGGCTAGATATGAAACCTTTATTACTTTTATTCAAGGTGCGATGTTCTTACATTCATTCATTCACAAGGCGAGTCTAGTCGTATGGCGGTGCAACGCTGTTCAATGTAAAAGGCTGCGAACCACCGCCTGATCTCCACTAACGTCCAGTATAGACACATATGTGAATCGATATATGCAGGACTGGTCCTGTTCCCCGTTTCCTATATCGGTACAGTAGAAAACGAATGTAAGATATATAGAGTTGCCCGTTTCTTTAGGTTTCCCCCAGCACTCGTGCCTTCCATTCTGCCGCTTCGCGGACGGCGAGAATAACTGGAGTGGTGGGTATCGGAACAATCGCGTGCTTTTGCGTAAAGCTGGGTCGGAAAGGTGGGTAGCACACAATGGTGCGCTGTTAGGTAAAGTGGTAAATTCGTCAATTTGGCTCAGCCTCTACTGTTGCCTGTACCGACATTTTCTATATTATATATACATAGATATAAAGCGAAAAGAATAAGAAAGTTGGAGACGAAAAACGAAAATGTCTCGGAAATCTTCGTGGTCATTTACGTACTGGCTCGTATTCTCTTATTTCAAATTTGTATGCTTCGTTTGGACGTCTCCGAATGGACGCAGTTAAACTGGTCTCACATTCCTTGATTAGAAACTCCAAACGTCATTGCAATAACTCAGGCTATTAATTGCTAACTAAGTGCATAAAAATGAAATGTTGAATCAATGGTTGTTAAGATCCCGACAGAGCAATGTAGATTCAGTAGATGTTTACAAATATTCTATAAAGCGTTACCTAATCAAACGCACTGCGACGCATATGATAGCAGACGACATCACATGCAGATGATAAAATAAGCAATAGAAGGCTTTAAAAATGAAAAAATCTATCATTTCTTACCGATGGCTAATTTATTAAATCGCAATATGAAAAGTGAAAGACAAAGTACTGACATTTAGTTTATTTAACATTTACATAGTGCATAAATACGTAGATAAAATAATCACAATGGAAATATACGATAACGTTTGGAACGTTACGGTAAACAAACCGCCGTTCTCGTTCAATTCACTCTGCCACTAATAAATACGGCCGCCGACCACTTTTTGGCCATTACGAATATCGTATTCGCGCCTAATTGTACAATTTAAATATTGGTTAATATCTAATTACTATTGAATTGTTAGGTCGTGTTCGTTGCACCGTCGTCGAAATAATTGTAACATCCTACAACAAACAAAAAAAACAGTATCGAAGTTCAGTATTTTCGCCTGGAATTTGTAGAAAGTGCTAATGTGATAAACCAATAACATTGACTACAAATCTTGATTAGGTCTTTCTTACCTTACCTGTCGTTTCCACGAAGATTGTATCTTTCATGTTGTTATATGCCATTTTTGTGCTTATGATAAACAATTATGCTTCGTCTAATTTCAAATATCATGAATACGTTTAAAAATCGGTTCTCATGAAATCACTCGAAAAAGTCATTTTAACTATGACCATAATGAAATAAATCTATGAGAAGTTCAGCTTTTCGAAAAAATGCCGCACTCGATTCTAATCACGAAATGTTTACCGCCGTTGGGTGAATGAACGACAGCTCAGCTAGATATTAGCGGTCACATTGTTCGTCTAGTCAGCGTCGCGATTATATAGATTATATAGTTTATAGTATAGTATAGCGATTATAGTATTATATAGTTAACTCTTTGGATGTTTTGTTATAAAAGGGCCAAATGTATACACTCGCTTGTATGATCCACTTAACTTTATATTGTTGCTCTGCATAGATAATCACCTACAAAAATAAAAGAATACAATTGAACGGGCTCGGAAAAAATCGCCGCAAAAGCTCCGGTGGCGTTGCCGTTAAATACTGATAGTATGTATTCGAGAGAGTGTTTAAGCTTCGAGCTAGATGCTTGCTTTATTAGAAGTTAAATAATCTCGAAAAAAAAAATCTCTGACTACTATTATTACTGACATAAAACTATTATGAGGCATAAGTTTATCAATAACATTTATGTGTAAAGCATTAGTAAATGTACCTACGCGCATGATCTTCATATATGATATGTGGGTATAGGTAACTGTTTTTCAGGTAAATTCCATTAAATATGTACTCAATTCCCATGTGTAAGTAAAGGTGCTTTTCAAATAAGAACATTTAACCATCTATTCTACTTCTATTTAGATACAATGTTTATTTTATGGTTATGTGCAGATATCCTAGGCGTACATGTTCGAAAGGAGCGTTTCTCGTTTTGCCCTAATTACTTATTTCTGCATGTAAATACCTGATCGACCTTTGATTGTTGACACTGCCCTAGAAGTGATGTCTCAAGCCGGATGCATCCTACAAAATGTTAGTAGATTAAAGTTAGATCTTTGCGGTACAAGGCTTCGTCGGTTCATCATCGGTGCCCTGCAGCGTTCCCTCAACGATATCTCAACTTTTCTTTAGTACCGCCCGTTTCAAACCTGGGTTAACGCCCGTTATGTCGCTTCAATTTTTGCTGAAGAACAAATGATTTCGGCAATATTGGAGCAGAATACTAAAATAGTACAGAGAACCGAAATACAATGGCACAAACCTTTTGAATCAATGCAGGGGCAAGCACCCACGAAGTAGCCTCCCTTTACATTAGTTGTGGAACAGCTTTGTATGGAATGAAGTAACAAAGATTAAGCTTTTTTAATAGTGTAATATTCTTGGCCACTTTCTTTTACCCACAGAAAGCACATTCGTTAGGTCCAGGTTTTTTAACCTGAGAAGAATATTCCGCGATTTGAATCCGGACTCAATTTTCTTAAATTCAAAAGAATTCACCTTTTGCCAGGCGTGCCAAGATTTGCACACTGACGCCCCTGAGGGGAGTCGACGAGTTCTACGCAACAGCTTGATTCACATTGGTGGTTCCAACGACAGACCTCACCGACGGTCAGGTTCTAAAGCAGACAGCAGAAAATACGTAACCGTCAAATCATATATTGTGTTTTGCGAACAGAACTATACTATTTTGGCGCACATCTTAACGTGTTCAAACTACTGACGAAACGTATGCTATAGTAGAAGTGAAGTATACTTTGGCATATGTCTACGAGTACGTCGAAAAGTTGAAGTTGTCTCAAATTGAAAGACCCTAGGACCCTCAGGACGATACTCACCTTAATTTCCGTGAAAAGAACCCCATTTAGATCCCGCGAGATATCCTTTTGTTCGAATGGATTCTGAAGATAAATACTCAGTAATTAAATACATTATAATTTACCTAATATGATCTTGCTTACATGAAAACAGCACATTGTACTCGAACGAAATTTTATGAGCAGAACATCGCTGAGTCCATAAATTAATACTGCATCATTTGTGACTTGATGCAGAGCCACAGCTACTTCAGATCTTGACGGGACTTCGATTTAAAACGATTTATGCGATTTTGTCTATTTCCTTGACTTTGGTTTTATAGCATATTCAGTTTTAATGATACTGATAAGGGTCATATTTTAATGTACGACTATCGGGCCCTAAATACCCTATAAAATGAACATGCCAAGCTTATGATTTTTGCTTTTCGACGGGACAATTAGCTAATTTGAAAAACATTATTGTTTTTGGGTATGAAAAAGATCAAAAACATACGTTATTATGAACAATAATATTGAAAGATATGTCTCACAGTATAGCGAACACAAGACACTTACAAACCTATCCTGGTCCATAGCGGCATGTACGTTAATCACAAAAATAACCGCGATAAACTGCAATAATGTCCTATCCGAACAACTCATCTCTGGCCACTGAAATCTCTAAAATTGCACAGTCAACTTTAGTCTTCTAGCTTCTCTCTTCCCAGCCGTTCCCCTAATCATTCGTTGCTAAATCTTCACTGCAACCACCATTACACAGCCGTTGCACATATATGTTTCTAATGTGTTCACCTATTGAAACGCGTCAGAAAATCGCTTTCAAAAAGTCCTATTCTATCTACGTTCGTGACTGTTACAGCGGACGACAGCGGCTGCGGGGGCACGACGTTTGTGGTGTAGTGAAAAGGGTTTCATTTATGGACACGCCGTTTGATGTGTGGACGTTGGCGGTCCCTCACTCTCCTGTGGGAAGCAGTTATATCTCCAGTCCGGTCAGTGACATCATTAACCCGAATATTTCTCATCTTTTCTTGTTGCCATCCTGTAATAAATTTTTTCTTACCTACTTTTTAAATGTTACTACGGACAACTTATGCCCCCGCACTGGAAGTGAATCGTGTCATGGTGTCCATTTTACCACTAATGGAAACATGAAAAAAAATAAAAACAAGTGTAAAGCGACAGAAATAAACTATTATCCCGTTGCTAACAAAAAGTCTGATTTCTGACGTCCAACGAAAGCGTATGTATTATACACTTTCGCAGATATATGTACATTATATCACAAGTAGTCACCTCAAATCCTCACTAGCTGTTTCAGCAGCATTTACTATGACTTTTCCTGGAAGGCAAACCCTTCACTTTGTCGGATTGAATTCTTTGATCCGAATTCAACTCCTGACGTGTCGATCGGTTTTCGGCTTGTAACTCCTTCGTACAAAACATATTAAAGCCAGCTATTTTTTTTCACAGATACACATTTTGCCGAGCTGACGCTGTGGCCAGCCCCATGGCGTCAGCTATAGCTGGAAGCCCTCGGGCCCGCTCGGTTCATGTTACGCCTAGTCAGTGGCAGCCAAGTTATAAGCACCCCTCGAGTAAATATTCAACTGGCGCGCGCTGCTTGTGTATAATTGGACAAGAAGGCAAAGCATATATTAAAAGAGCTTCTGAAGATATATTTAACGATGATGGTTTAAGTTCACAAAAGTAATACCAAACTCGGAGCTCTGGTGCTGCACCGGCAGGAAGAAACACTCATCGAATAGTGAGTTACATGCACAGATGAGGAGTATATGGGCAGTCTACAGTCAAGCCCATAAGGTAGAGGACCTTGTGCGTTGCTGGGCGCTACCTGTACGGTTGTTCGATACTCAAAAAGTAAATATGCCTCTGTCGAACAGAGAATTGCCGATGGAACGCGCTTTCGGTACGTGACGCAAGCAATCGTTAGACACGGTTGTATAGCATGAATCAACGCATGATTTTCTTAGCAGCCGCGCGTCATGAGCGCTTGTACGATCCACTAATTAGACAAATTGTTTTACCTGATTTACTGCGCAAAATAAAGAAGGAGAAAAGGAGGATGCAAAGTTTGACCAATTTCAGACAAAATTTTTCACGAAAAGTAGTAAGTTTCAAATGTTTTACTCGGATGCGTTTCATCATATACGTTCAGCCATAAAACACCTCCACATGGGTACTATTAAATAGAGTTCGTCTTTTTTTTTCGTATTTGAGGCTAAAAGAAGGGACTAGAGAAGATTTTTAGTTAGCCACTGTATGAACAGTTCAGCTGGGACAAGCGGTTAAAAATAGTGTCATTGTTATTTCTGTGAACTTTAGCGCGGAAAATCTGTTCTTCGGTAAATTGTATTGTTTTGCCCTTAAAATTAGAGCGATAGTTATCAGAGTTACAGAACAGACCACGTAGGTTATATATATGGGAGGGCATTAATTAGCTAATTAATGTCAGGGAAATGTGAGTGAGACTTGAACTTGTAAGGACAACAACGAACGAAGTTGGAGGCATTGATTTAACATACGTCTGTATTAGCACTGACATATAAGTCGATGGAAAAGGGCGGATTAACATTGAGATGAGAGTGGTGTTTCTACGAAAAACGCTGGGGAAAGACCCGCAGCCTAAAGGTCAACGACTGTACGACGTGTTTTCCATAATCTTTTTGAATAATGAAGGAAAGAAACAACTATAACAGAAGAAAATACGATGCGCAGTGTCCACAAGAGATGGCCAGAATCGGGTATAGCCTAACTGTAGTTCACGGAGTATCACTTGGCCAAATTGTACTGGATCATTTATGTTCTTTGAAAAAACCAAAAGAACAAGTAGTATCCAAGATGGGCTTTGATCAGCTGAGCAAAGATTAGATATGTCGAACGCGTTGTCTTTGATCGAGAAAGTCGAACAAACAAACGTCCATAACCGTAGTTCAACTAGAGGCCAACTGAATTGCTTGAATACCGTAACAATGTAGCTGATTATTAACAAGCCCAATAATTGGAAAGCCGCTAAAAATGAAAAGTATGGATAGTTCCTAAATCATTTTTTAAGCAAAGGGCTAAACTAGGTTTAATGAATTACACGTTTGGATCATGAAGTATATCCGCAGAAAGACCATAGCGTACATGTTATTTGTACGTGCTTGTTTAAGACTCAGCTAGCAGAAGGGACGGCCTAATGAAATATAATTAGCTATGTGAGTTTTTTTTTTTATATTTTTAGCAATAGAAGAAACAATTTATTTTTTTTTATAGTGTCCTATTAATGAAACGCTATGGCGTTTGTTGCGCCGATTATGTCATAGTAAATATTATTATTCAGAATAAAGTTAGCAAAACGATAGTTAAATAACCATTTTTTCAGCGCGCACGTTTGCCGGATATTGTATTAACGGTGATACATTTTCTAATTTAAAATATCCTTTCTTCTGCTACTCAGCATATCTGAAGTGGCAGGGAACGGCCCATTCGAAAAGGAACAGCGAATCTACGGCACAGAACCTACTTGCTATGCAAAATGCAGCAAACATCTGGGCCGCTAAAAGACAGACTATCTCAGCAATATCGGCACTGAGGAATCTCCAGCCTAGGAACTGACGAAATGAATGATGGATCCTTTGACCATTTGGCTGCAACTCACAATTCCAAAAACTAACAACCTAATGTAAACAGTATTGATTCCAAAATACAGTAAGATAACTAAAACCTTTCATCGCATTCCATCGCAGTCCTAACTCAGAACCTAACCTAATCTAGTGGTTTGCCGAACATTTAAATTTATGCACTGTTCATCGCAGTCCACTTCGCCGCCCCGTCGATACAATCCTTAAACGAATATGCCATTTCTTTACGACCCCACTTACCTTTAATTTGGGTAAGTGAAGAAACTCTTCAAATCTTAACTAAGCACAAGATTTCTTCTTTGTATTCGTTCCGGTCGCCGAAATAATGTATTAATACAGGAACTGATCTGGGCAGCGATTCGCAGACGACTATGACGCCTTCGCTGACTCACTCCCGCGTAATGCCCCGCTATAACTGCCGCTGTCCTTTGCCGTGGTATCGGTGAATAATAAACAAGTCCTTCAACTCTCCATCTCTCATTGCGCACGTCTGGTCCTTTGTCGTTGCTCGCTTAGTTCTTGAGGCGCCTTATAGACAGGTTCAACCAGCGGCATCATCGTGCATCAACTGGGCTGGGCAGAGAGCAAAACTCAAAAAGCGAAACAAGAGATAGAAGGAAACTTCAGCTCTGTTAGAGGAGTGAAGTTGGAATGAGCAATGATCGGCCGGCACCCGGAACAACAAACAAACCGAACACGCACTCCACTTCCTCCGAGCGCCACTCGCCTAGACGTTTGACAGCAGTAAAAACACGCATTTCGGTGGTAACCCTAGCTAACAATTCTGCTAGAGTCATTAGTTCGAGTTCGCTTACAGCTACCCATTTGCTGGTACCCTCGATCGTTGCAGTGGCAGACCTCCAGTTTGAGCGCCAGTGAGCTTCGTCATCCGGCGGCTTTCGTCCGACGCTATCTCGTACCTAAGTAGTCTTAACATCAAGCGAACAGCCTCTTTGCCCTTCTGCCTGGCTAGACTATCGTAAAAATTTAATGACACATTAAGTTCAAGAAGAAGTGAGTTGAATATGGAAAGAACAGCAGTGAGGACGAAAAGGATTATAATTGTGGCGAGCAAACAGAAGAGAGTGTAAAAGCAACGGGACAGATATGCTGCAGAGGTTCCAAAGCTAAGTTGTTCATCGGGGGCCTGTTTTCCTCCAGGCTTCTAGGAACAGCGAATCAAAAAAGGGGCTACGTGGCAAAGCAAAGAGAGCAAAAAAAAATTATCTCTGTTCTGTTTGTATGTCAGCACGTACGTGCATGCGTGTGTGTTTATACACATCTGTGTAGTCTGATGTGTTTCCCAATGGTAATAGATTAAAAATAAAAGCCCTCTGCAAATGCGACTGAAGACTACAAAGATACTAACGTTTATCAAACCGATTGCGGCCACTAATTCTCGTTTAACGGAAAAGTAATATGAAGGTGGCCTAAGTGGTTCCTCTGGCTGAGAACGATCAGGAGCCGCTTCCTGACAACAATATATAGATACTACTAAATATTCTCTCTTTGGTTCATAAGCCTAAGAGTTTCTCTTTTTTCTTCAATTGATGTATGCATATTTTTATATTGGGATGGCAGAGTTGCGTCCAGTGGAGCGGAAACGATTTCTCAATAAAATACAGTAAATGCGAAAGCTAGCCTCAATTATTACGATTGTTTCAAGGGAGTTTTAAGTACCCTAAGAAAACAAGACGTGCTACGTGAAAAATGATAGTGATCACTTACTTTGACTAGATTGCCTTTAATCTGTCATAGATATAATAATTGTTGGTTACCAATTTCATTTGTCTAGTGGTATTTATTTCTTTCCCTATTTAAAATAATTGAAGGAACACTTTCGAAAAATGGCAAAAGAGCGTGATAGGGTCTCTTTATTATTGGCTGATGTAGGTAAACAGAACACTAGCCTTTAAAAAACAGTGCAGCAATTATATACATGTAGCTTAGCTTATTCTCTTCTTTCCTCACCTTTCAGATCTAGTGTTTTTTTAAGAAATAGGAGCATCTATTGAATTGCGTGATTCTTGCGTTACCCTATATACATATATCTTGGTTTTGGCTTTAGTTGTTCGACCAAACTTTCTACAAGTCGAAAGTCGAGCAGTTACAGCAAACTGTGAGGTCTTGAACGGCCATCAAGGGAGTCATGCAGGTTGCCGTTGGCATTTGCCCTATAGACCCGTGTTGTATAACCGTCCGCTCACCATCACACTTCGGCTAGAGTTCACGATGTTGCTAAATCCCTTTACCCCCCCCCCCCCCCGTCTACCCATCATCTGCCAGCCTTTACTATCTGTTCAGATAGAAAAGACTCATCCACATCCATTCGCCCCAACGTCAAGGAAAAGCTTGGCCACCATGGGAAGCGGAGCCCCGAGACCTGAAACTCTAAGCGCTCACGTTGAAACGGGGCTGAGGGGAGGCTAACCTCAGCGGAAGTAGCAAACTTTGCCAAACGTTTGGTGTGCTAAAGGCGCGCAAGTGGCCGGCAAAGGGGAGAGTAATAGGCACTCTCAGGCGGGAGAGCAACCGTTAAGAAATCACAGAACATGGAACCGCGAAGGCTGAGCCTATGTCTATGAAGAAAAAGCGTGCAAACTGGCCGGCCTATTCTAATTGCAAGAGCTATTCACCACGTGATGAAATGTGTCAAGTGGGAATTCGCTGTGGGATCGGTCCTGTTCGGATGGCGTGCCTAGTAATAGCTGGGTCCTATGTTGCTAAAGGGCTCAATTAAAGCAGGTCTGCTAGCTGTGAAATAACAGATGTATTTTCCCTGTATCCCAGCCTGCAGAATATCGCACGTAAATATATCATATAGTACATGCAAACACTGAATATAATTTTATTTCTCATTGGAAGTAAAGTTGATTTTAAATCTGGTAAAGATTCTCAGTGAAGATGATACCAAAAACATTCTAAATGAATACCCAGTAATCTAGTATTTTATGTTAGCATATAGCCTGTCAACCTGCGGTACTATTGTACCATAAAGTGGTAGTTCCTCTGAAGGTAACGAATAGTTTCAACTAACGTTCAAATCACTGTTTTCCTTCCGTTAAGTTTGCAACTTTTCATGAGCGTCTAAGGGTTTGATTCGAATGATATAAGTAAAATAAAATTAAGTGCAGGTATGTCTACATACTCTCCGATTAAGGAAGACGGCTACAATGGGGGACAGCAAATGGTCCTATCAACGTACCATCAATGATGTATTGGACCGACTTTCTCTTCGAAATGCGATTGAGTGCAGAATTAACCAGGCGTGGTCCCTATTTGCAAGCCGCGTGTTCCATTCTTCATAAATATCACAGAATAACTTCCGTGCTGATCAGTCTTGTTTGTTGCGGCAACAACCCCAAAGGAACTCCACCTTTGTATTGACTGCTGGACCAGACTCAATGACGGTACGCACCCGAATCCGTTGGCCAGCTTAAGGCTCATGGACCAGTGAATCCTTGCGCCCTGTGCGCGAAGAAGGGTATGGCCCTAGGTAAGATGAATAAGCCAAATTCGCTTCATTGATTATTCCTGCACCACTTCCCAGTTCGATGTGACCAAAGCAGTCACTCATCAACAGCCAATCTCGATACATATCTAACCATGACTGGTTAGTTAGTTTGTGATGGCGACACATTGGTCATATTGTATAACAATGGTACTAGTATTTTGAACTCTGCATAATCGTGCGAAGACATAGCGTAAAAAATACATTAGAAATACTGGTGAACATGTGTCGCTCATTTTTGGTCACATTAGCTAACCGTTAACATTGCTTACATGGTGCTAATTGATAATACTAGAAACGTTTCGGTTTATTCGTAAATTTGTTTCATAGTTGTGTATTCAGGAAGCAAATATAAAGGAAATAAAGATCTTTTGATCCATCAGCGTGATTACTGAAAACAAACCTGAACATAAAAATGTAAACATGGCCTAGTCATCAGATATCGTCTAGATTTCATCGTTATTCTGTTTCAATGTGACGTGAACCTTTGATGACTCGTGTTCCACCATAGCCCGCTGCGCTATACTATTGAATTTTGAAACTTGCGTTTTATCTATTGATATTTATATGAATTCCAGTAATGTTTTGAGTACGAAGCCCGGTGATGTGTTGATCGAAGGGCGATATGATTTTTTCCACAGTAAAACTTAGCTAATTGTTCGGAAGATCATTCATTTCCACTATTTAAGGTGGCCAAATGTTGGTAAGCATAGCCTTTTGGTTCATCCTCTCCCCCGCTCCCCTGATCTCTGCCACTTCTAAACCCTCGAACCAAACTCCCGAGTGGTTCGAACCAGCAGCTGAGAGAGGTGGCGCATGCGCCGGTAGCCTTGGCTCTTGGCCGGGGCGGGCTCTCCCAACTAACTGAGGCATGGCAGGAACTCCTGATGTTCTCAGACAGCGTAAGTGCTTCATGGACACCGGAGCTGCGACCTGATAAACGGGGAGTCTCACAATCACGTGGTTGCGTACGTCGCACGTGGCGTTCAAACACAGCCAGAATTTCAGATTAACAGAAAGGAGCCATTTAGAAAATCAAAAACAACAGTTTCACTGTTTGATTTGCATAGCCTCTGATGCAACGCGACAGGAAAACCCAAGCATTAGTACTGCAGATACTAATTGAGCGCTTGATAACTGAAGCCAAAGTGTCGGTATACATAATATATGCATATATATAGTGTTGAGGTGTGCCGTGTCCAGAGGGAAGACTTCGCTTGGATGAACTACGCAGAAAAGGAAAAAATACCAACTATTGCTATAACTGCTATATCGTGTAGGTGAACTTATGGGTAGTTGTGAAGCGAGTTCCACAGCTGTTGGGCCAATTGCTTGGTCGCCGTGTCCCGACGTTCACGCAACAACTGCGGAACCATCGATGGCCAATTTGGCGCAACAACGTGCTTCGTATAGCCATCAGGCAGGACAAGGTAGGACGAAAATGCAGATAGCACGGATTTTACTTTTTTTACCTTTTAAAATTCTAGTAATGCTTGTGTCTTTATTTATTTATCTACTTATATTGGGGACGAATGGATAGGGCAACAAAATGACCTCCAACGCATGAGTCTACACCGTAGTTGCAGGTAAGCATGTATAGAATATTTCTACATACATTTTCGACAGATCTACAAACGATGAAATATACCCTAATCTTAAACTGTTAGTTTGCTTGTTAATTTATGTTTTACTTTGTCTGCCATCAGAATCTGCGACTTTTTGCGCAAATGAGCGAGCATCAAAGAACCATTTCATTGCAGAACGCAAGTGAAAATAGGTGCCATTAGTCCTTTGTCAAATAAAGACGAATGCCTCGATGTACTTTCAAGCATAAAAGTTTACTGACTTCGAATGTTCTGTCATGTCCTTACTATAGAAAATACATGATAAGGTCGTTCGGCATAGCTACGAACTTCCAATGAAGATTCGAAAATCCAAAGACTTTGGTGGCGGCAGTTTTCAGATTTCCGATCTGGAAGTTTGTGCAAATGGACAGCAAGCAGGTAATCCTGTTTAACTGCCGCAACTCATAGCAGCTGACTTTCCTCTATGAAAGTGCTGAAAAACCGCAGATGTTACTGAAAGCTGTCCCTAAAAAAATATATCCATTTGAGTATCTAGTCCAACATCCTTTTGAATAATCTTTCATTTCATCCTTTTGTAAAATCGATCATTGAAAATAAGTTTCAGCGGCGTTGTACGAACTGACGCAGCTTTGCCAAAAAGATACAGCCTGCTGTAGCGCCTTTCCTACCTTCAAATATAATTATAGGTCGGGGATACGGTAAGTTCTATATGCCCAAAATAGTATAGTATTTGCATAAATTTGAATATACGATAGGACTGCACGAATAAAACTGTATTAGTTATTGAAGCTGATGTGTGAATGCAGATTTTCAAATTTTATTATACATATAAGATTATTGTTTTCCGCCAGTATTGCACAAACTTATTAATTACAAGATGTCCTGAAAAATGTATATATGGCTTGAATTATTATAACGTTTATTTTGATTTCCATATAATAAAATAATGTACATGACATGTGTACATTTTCCTTCTACGGCAGATGTCTAACTTTATTACCGCTCTGGTCAATATACTGCTGATTACGGTGGCTATTGGTTCACAAACTTTAACAAAGGTTTCAATTGTGATAAACTTTCGTCTAATAGCAGTTTTTAAATCTTCCGGCAGCGTCGATTTTTTCTAGTAGACCCTATTTTTAAAATATCTATCTCCACAAGAAAAAGCCGAGCAAGAAAAAAAATATGGGCAGGGCATTTTACAGGACCTCTTTGTCTAACCCATCTGTACACAAAATTCTCATCAAAATATGCTGTTACATTACGATAGTAGTGTGTAGCTGTTCTGTTCTGTTGGAAAGAAAATTCGCCATTTTCATCTTCCCGAATGCGGGGTGAACCAAACCCTTGCAGTACATTTAACAGTGTACGGTTTTTTTAGTGTACACTGTAGATATCCAGGACACACCTATTTGTATATGGCCTAGTGAGAGAATGCATCCTTTCAGAATTGATACGGTTATAATTCCCGGGGAGTATATTTAAATAGCGCGCTTTTACCAGTAGTTTGACAACAACGACACAAACAATAAGTAACAAACCGGCATCGTAACGCTCTGATGTTATTTAGTGTCCACTGCTAAAGTAGGCATACACACGCTATGCAGTCAGGCCCATACTGACTGCTGCTCCCAGCGGAAAGTAATCTGTTTAAACTAATTAGCAAGAGTGGCTAGGAGACGTCGAGTTGCTTCGTAGAAGAGCGAACGAACAAGTTCCGTACTGGCCGGTCTCGGTGTTATTGCTTCATAAGCAGATTTCTACAGCCGTATTCCTAACAGCGTACAACATTTCCCACATCCAACCCTGGATCCCCGTGTCGTTCGCCTTTCTCCTTAACTGCTTTTCCACCTAAAAATCTTGTCATTAGCGTCAATGACTCAGCAGCTTACTCGAAAGGCAGATTTGGCTAGAAGGCTAAGTTAAAGAAAAAAAAAAAGTCTACTGAAACAACATATTGATCTAGTTGTCGAAATACGACTTGTCGAGCCTGGTTTGCTTACGCGTCTTTGTTGCCCTGTAAGCCTTGCTCATATACGTTCGTTCATGAGCTTATTAGCGAAATGATGCAGCCACTGAGGCTGCCGCCCACTGTAATCTCTTATTGTATATATATATGCAATTTTCGTCTGCTATTGATATATTGACGCGGTCGGCGGCTGGGTCATTTAAATCTATGGCTTCAACGACGACTTGATGCCAATCTCGCTCTCACCGGTGGTGTCGCTTCTGTAGACAACATCAGACTAAGGTGCTTGCGGACGGTGTGTGTGCGTGCGCCACCTGTAAACATAGCTCTTGTGAGATTGTTTCGCGTGTTAAACGTTCACTGAAAAAATTGCAACCTCTAAGGGAATTAGGGCTTAGCATGCATACAATGCACGCAAGTCTATGCGCACATGCGGTTTATTATTAAACCAAAATACATTGTAACACATCCGTTTGCGAAGTGTTCATTATACTTTTGTATAAACAAAGGCAGATCTGAACGTTGACATCAGACACCATCTTTTTCGTCATGTTGATGCAGCTTGTGCGATCCTCGAAGGATCAATTCGATTCGCTGGTTGGACTCGATAAATAAACGTATAGAAAATGTACGACGTCGTATAACAACGACGCTTAGCGACGGCTTAAGGATAAGACATTTCTTCCTTTGCTAAGGTTGTCCAGCACCGCAGCACGCTAAAAACCGATACGAATACCTCAATGGTACAATTTTTAGCAAATGGAACGAGTGAAATTTATCGTTCGTTTGTTATGAGAGACAGAATCGGCTACCACAGAAAAGTACAGCAGAGTCAAAGCTGATTGGGTCACGCTTCATATATCTTTCCCTTCATGCCGTACGTTTTTTTTACCTGTCAATTAGCAACACGTCCAACAAACAACCATAGCCGCTGATCCGTACGGAAGATCTCCCGCTTTGGGGTAGAGAAAACCAAAGATCACATCGCACGATGCCTGTCACTTTTGGTTGGACACCGCAGGAGATCTCGTCCAATAACTTAAGCTCGAATTGAAAAGCACTCTTCTTGAGGTAAGTAAAAGCGCTCAGGTACTGACCACAAGTCTGGGTACAAAAGTGGCTTGCCATACGTAATCTACTATTACATCTTGCCCGATAATTAAAAGTGACAATGTGACTTCAACATGTGTGCCGTTGTATAAAACTCTATTTGTGTTGCTTTCCGTTATCAGGCCTGTTCATGGAGCTAACAGCAAGCAAACCGACTTCCATCGGTATATATATATATCATCGACGAAGCCATTTGGTTACTCGAGTCCATTAAATCAAGTTAAATCTTTTGCTTTATATTGAATTGCTGAGATGCGATTTTTGAGATTTTTAGCGCGACGTGAGAGTTGATCACGCCTTGAGGTTCGTTTCAGTGTTATAATGTAATCGTTGTAAGCAAACGCGGCCAAGTTTCCCGCGTACAACATCTCTAACCGTCTGCAGCATTCATTAGAACGGAGCTATCCTCCCACCGAGCGCGTGTATTCGTTTTCACGAGGTCCCAATGCACTGTTCTTGTACACTATATTGTTTTGTGCTGAGCATGATGGTATCTTACTGGCCAGCTTTCTATCGGCGGCTATATCCCTCCAATGTACTGACTGGCTGCAGCGTTAGCGAGAGACAGTTCGCATATGAAACCCACCACTGCGAAATAACCCCCATAGGGAAATGGTTAGGTTACGCGATAACATAATGTAACTATTCTGTTGGTGTCGCTATTATTAACTCTGCCGTCTCACCGCGAAAAATGCCTATGTGCTTTTTGAGGACCTTCAGGCATTGTTAGCGTTTACTCAATGGAGCCTTGATGGAGGTGAGCGTGTTTCTCGACATGGAGATCTATTAGTGCGTAGATCGCAGCGGACAGCCATATTCAAACATATCCTCAATAGACACCTGACGCTGTTTAGGCGATTTTATCCTATTTATGCAAGGAAACGGAGAATCAGCACCGCAGCTATATAGGTATCTTAGATAATGATTTCCTTTATTGTTATTTTTTATGTTTGCGTCATGTATTTACATGGTACAGTAGGACCCTGGTTGCAAATCCAACTCAACGAACGTTACTACCAAAACGTCTCGCAATCTAGTCGAACAGGAATGCGTTAATTTACATTTTAACCAAAGTCCCTATAGGAACTCTCAACTTATAGTTAGTTCAATTTTTACTGGTTTTTTCATCATTATGATATCGTATTATCGAAGGCAAACACTGGCAAGATTTTTCGTAAAGCTACGCTTTGTCTAGATGGTGCTAGCGTAACAAGCTTGATGTAGATGCATTCAGTCATACAGCCTGCAATTATTAGAAGATCACCGTTGCTTTCTGTGTCTACTGCACACACACACATACAGGATTAGGTATAGACAGGAAATTTCTACGAACTCTTATAGAGTATTTAATGCGTTTTGTCCTGTTCCATATTACCCCTATCGAGTTTCCCTGCCCAACTGGCTGGCTGCTTGCCACCCGTTCGTTGTCTAGAAATACCGAACGGACCACACCGGAACATCAGCACGGCCTGCTCAGCCCTTCAATAATGTGAAGTTATTGCCAGGGGGAGGTCATAAACCGATCGCAGGGTGCAGCGGCCTCCGATCCGTCCATGCAGACGTGTCAATGCATACAAATACAATCTGTGGGGTTGCTGGTACTGCTCTTCGGTCTTGTTTTCCTCGGGGTTGGAGTATTCTGCATGGCCATTGGTAATGTCCTGCGACAATGTTGCGTTCTCATAGACAGATGTTTCTACTACTCAGGGATACTGATGAATTAAACAGAAAGCAACCGTCGGTTCGTGAAATAGGGGCTTTTGAAGAGTTTCATTTGTTTGCCCGCTGACAAAAAATAGACAAGTAGCTAGACTGACATGTAAAAGATATCATATAAAAATCTTTATTTGTAAAATTACAAATAAAGATTCTTTTAAACAATATGTTTTGCGTATACTTTCTTTTTAAACCTTTATGGCATTTAGTTAATGGAATGATTTATAAAGTTGTCCTGGCTATTTCCGATGCAGTGAGTAACTGAGAATTTAGTTGTTTTATGGGCAGGACACTGTCTGAAGTGATTTCAAACAACACTGCTATTTATCTTAATGGTCTAACTAAATAGAAACAATTTTCTTGACAGAAGCTAATAAAAACGTCTGCTTCGTCCCCGTTTATCGTCTATTGCCCAAGAGTATTTTTGCAGAACCAGCATGGCGCTGTGTGATTATTGAAATAGCTGTCAATGATCATTCGTTGTCACAGTTGCTATCTACAATCATCTCTCAAGACGACGCAGGTCCCGTAGAGTACGAGAAACGAACGAGGGGCAACAAAGCAAGTTTCTTCGGTACGACCAATTCCTTCAACACCACGTCCATCTCCTGCCCTCTCACACTCACCGCCTACTTCGTACACAAGCAAATGTCAACCACGTCGCGAACGATGGAGACTAACGGCAGAAGCATTGTAAGCTAGGAACATGCGGAAAGTTCCCTCATACCAAGCGGAGTAGTCGTTGTGCTGTCTGCAGTCGCACATTCGTATGGCGTCGGCGCCAACAACTCAGCGGTTCGCGGCCATAGTTTAGCCACGCCGGACTCCGAGGTCGTTCCGATTCAGAGAGCACTACTTCTTCGCTTGGTAACGGCGGCGGCAATGGGTCGAGGTGCCAACGAGCGCTCCACTCGTGCCGTTGCTGCCGCCGGGAACCACTGCTCGTCGCTCAAAGGGGGTCAGACGATTTATGAGCAGAGAAATCACCAGCGACGCGCCCAGATTTAATAAACGGCTGAAGTGGAAACGGCAGCGATGGCGGCAGCAGCAGCGCTCGCGGAGGCAAACTGGTCGGCCAGCTTCTGCAGTTGCGACTACTGCTACTTTCTACCTTTGTCGACACCATTGTTTCTGCAGCCGGCCGAACGAATAAACGACGGACCACGGGCACCTGCAGAACATACGAAAGAAGAGTATAGGACAATCCAGCAGGCGCATTGGAGGTTGGTAGCACTTTGCTACTCAACCTACAGGCGCTGTAGGACACACAGTCATCGAAGAGGATAGGTCGGAGAAGTGTCGACTCCGGACGTTTGCGCTGGAGCGTCGGACTATTTGAGTGCAAAAGAAGTGATGTGCGATGCAGGTCAAGAATTGGTGGAGGGCAGTCGAGTTGGCCGTGACTTGACCCAGGACAGGCCCGTCGGATGGTCAACGAGATCGGGTCGACCCTAGGGTTAGGGATGGGGAATTGGAAGCGCGAATGTAAGGCGACCGGGGTCTTTGTTTTTCAACAAATGGCCCTCCTGGGAAGATTCTTCGGCGAAAAATAGACAGGAAGAATGGGGCAAGCCCAAAGTAGGAGATCTAAGACAACGATCGTATGTCCTCATAGGCTTCACATGGACGACTCTCGCATGAAGACCTATCGGAAAGGATATAGGATCGACAGTTGTAGAAATGGGTGTGATTGGAGAAGATCAGCAAAAGCAACTGACGTTTAGTCCTTTCTGTTGCTGCCACGCTCGGACTTGTACGAGCAATGCGGGCTTGTGAGAGAAATCAACGAATAGCTGAGATATGATAACAGCCATTAAATAAAACTTGTACTTCTTGATTTTGAAACATTTGTCCAAGCTTCGTTCGCTTTCTGCGTCTGTATCATATAGCCATCTTTGTTCAACCGCACCGTACGCAGCCCTGCGGTACATGGCTATGTTACCACTACAAAGCTCTTAACATAAAAGGGACATTGAATTCTTCACAAGTCTTCCTCGTTTTTTTTACCTATGATTTTTCAGTTTGTCACGAATATTTGTATCAATCGTACCTTTATTAAAGTTTGTCTCAATTTTAAAATCCATAGTGGTTTACTCGACTCAAATTATTTCTTTGACAACAACCTCATCTCAGGAAATGTTCTGGTCATCCTATTTTTTGCCTGTTGTACAAAATCCGGCTAGTTACGTTTCCAAGTCAATTCGATTCCGAAGTAACGAAAACAGAAGTTGAACCGCATTTACCTTTTGATCAAATCGACAATGCTAAGAAGCGCTCTAGGAGCTGCTGGCCTCCGGCTCGGTTCTCACTCAGCCTCCGGAAAAACTGTGGTTAATTAACCAGGCAGTCGAGGAGTGAGTACTAACATGTCATCAGCAGGAAATAGCTAGCCACGATATCTGCGTGTTTGCGAGGGGGGGTCGTCGTCGTCCTCGTCGTCGAACGCGGGGGTCTCCTAGAGCACAGTCTCTAGACGCGATCACGTTAATCCCTGCAGGCTCAGCAGGATCGCCTTCACCGCCTCGTTTTGTCTCGCCATCGCGCTCAGATGGTGACTCACGCATATTCGCTATATGGCAGCTCTAGGTAGTTACAACTAGTGAGACGTCAACTAGTTGTTGGTAGAACTCATCTATTATGCCATTGCCGGTAACGCAAAGCCGAACGGATGATAAAGCAAATTACCGTTCTTTTGTGGGATTTAGTAGCCCTACGAACTACATCCTTGTAGGGGAGCCAATGTCAGAAATTGAACGACTGGAACGTATGTAGGTAGGGCTGTCCTGCGACATTCAACGTAGGGCATCAATATGATACTAATAACGTGGAAAACACAGTGTGAATCTGGATAAAAAAAACCGTTTGATTATGCCAAGCATCATTTGAAAGCACGTTTCGCCTTTTAGAATTAGACCCGACAGGGGCATCGTTGGTGAAAAATAAAAAATACTATGCGTGCCACGAAACGTGTACCGGATTTGAGGGTCAGGTTAGAGCTGAGGTTGTACACGTAAAGTTACTACTGTCCCAGCTTTATATCGTTTTTGATTCAGACAAGCGCAAAGTAGAGATCGTTGCAAAAGCCAAGCTATTGGCTTAGTGAAGTACCTGAAGACGAAGCTTTATCCATACAAACAGGCGTTATGAGACATCAGAATTATGTTTATCTAATTTCTCCATTAACCAGAATTGCTATCGTATGTAATACTTTATAGCCGATGGTAGATGACGTCTCGGAAGCAGAATCAACTTCATTTAGATCGCTAGCGCGCAGTCGATTTTTCTGGCCAAATAATTAAGGATATTAACTGATTAAATTAAAAATATTATTTCTAACTGTTAGGCCCAAACAACGTGGGATGTTCCCCCAAATGCTCTGGCTCAAAGGACGTTTACCGTTGGAAATGTATTGAAAAGGGGATAGCGCTAAGTCATTAAAGTTTGCTCTGATATATTGGCTGAGTCAGTCGAACAGCGGCAGTTGCGGTTGAGACTATTACCATTCAGTCCAAGAACCAAACCCGAACTCGAACGACCACAAAATGTTTTGATGATCTCCCTTGCTCGCGTTTTTGTGTGAGTGTTTCTCCCTGTGTGTATGTCTGTCTGTGTTTACGTCTCTTCGTACTGCCTTAACGCGTAGCAGCAACAACGGCAGCAGCAGTAACTGGCATAGCGTCGGTGCGCTCGAACCATCTTCTATCGTTAGCGAGACATAAATCACCATTATCAATGAGCCCGCGTGAGTTGTGGCAGCCCAGTGTCGAGGGAAACCGAAGAAAACAGGGATCATCGGGGACTTCTCATCTGTTCATCCTTGGCACCAGCAGCAGCAGTAGCACCGCCGATCCAACGGCGGCCGTTGCCTAACGAAGACTCCTTCTCTCGCTTTCTGCGGAAGAACTTTCGCCTCCCAGCACAACTCCCACATATTCTCTCGCTTGCCAAGCACCTTCTCTCCCCCCCCTTCTGTCCCTTTCCTCCCACTTTCTGTGCTCCGTATTTCTCGTTGTATCTGTTTCGACGACGCCGGTTTTCCTGGCTACCAGGGTAGATTCATGATTGCGTGGGTATACGGGCGGGTACGTGGTTGTGTCTAAATGTACAAATGTGCACTTTCGGTCGAACTGCAGAATATGTGCCGCGACGAGCGGCGGATCCTGCCCAATAGGAAATTATGGAACGTAAAAAACGTGCGGAACGACGTTTGTGGGGATCTGTTTCATCTCAATACTATTCAGGTATACCGCAGCGTACCTACGAAATTGAATAATCATCTTAAAAGGCGTTTCTAGGGCAACGTTAAAATACATATCGGACCAATATGCTTACTTTATTTAATTACACCCATCGTGTGGCATTTGATTGGGCCTATTGCCTGAGCTTGAACCAGCGACTCTGGTGACACCAACGTTAATTGCGGAACATCTACTGCATATGGCTAACTAACGTTACAGAATCACTAGGAGGAGAAAGTTTGGAGGCTATTAAAGTTATCTTACGTAACATCTACCAATATATTGTACCTGTTCAGTTTTGCTCAGTAGTTTTTTTCCTACAATCGAGTTGGTTGCGTAATTAACAGCAGAAACACAACAAATATAGAAATCGCGTATAACGAAGTGTTCGCCTTTCTACAATGCGCGTATCCAGGTCTACGTTATCTGTTCATAGACAAACTTAATTCTCCTAGACACGTAAACGACAGATTCTGTCGGTTGTCAAGTGTTCTAATGCTGTTAGCGTTTAGATCCTAGTAGCTATATCAAGCCAAGGAAAGATCGACCGTGCAAACGCGGTTCCTGGTTAGCGTCGTCGCCATCAGCATCATGCAGTATTAGCTACATTGAGCCAGCAGTTGGTAATATCAGGCAGTGCCTGCCCACAACCGTATGATGTATGTCCAACGATACAACAGCAGTTCGCGCGGAGTTGTTTAGCTGAATCGCGGTTCCGAGCAACACGTTCCCACCTAATTGGGTTTTTCGTCGATTGCCAAGGAACACCGGTGAGGAATGCCAGCTCCCAATGTTCGTTTCGCCTGATACCCGCTCGGTCAGCCCCGTACAACACAATCATCACAGGCGGAAACTCTAGGGAAATTCGACGAAATTGTTGTCTTACCAGTTACATAGTACACATGTAGTTTGCTTTTGACGGCTCGACGGACATGAAGATACTTTGTGGATTGTTAGCGCCGTGATGTCAGGCATGATTGCCCTGTTTTCGCTTCCTCTTTGAGGGAACCTATATGCATTACTGTTGCTTGTTGGTGTGTGATCAACGTTGGACTAATTCAAGGTTTACTTTCAATACATATGAATATGAATTTTGTGTCGAGGTAGGGAGCGTGTGCTTAGCTGTACATCCATAATGCTCTTCATGTTTTTCTGGCTAAGTAGTCGAGATTTGCCATCGTTACCACTTTGCATCAAATAGTTGATTAGCTTTCCCCACAGCGGTTGATAGATAAAACGAGGGCTGGCAATGGGAGAGAATGAAAAGCCCTGACTCTGAGATAGATAACGAGCGCGTGCGTGAAGTCGGCAATAACAAATAACCTACAGCGCACGGGATATGGGAAACAAAGACCCCTCTCACTTTCATGGACCACCCTAGCGGTCAGCCCCCTTCTCGAGCGCAATATTTGAGGCTGACCATTACCCGATGCATTGCAGGGACCATTTAGTTCACGCAACAAGGGAAAGTACAAAGAATTGGTGATAGGTCGTGAGCAGCAGAAAACACGGTGGAAAAAATGATCCCAGACAAAAGTGTATCTGCTTCGAAGAGCCAATAGGAATTAACCGATGACGGTACTCATTAGGCTTGCGCCACGGATTCCACAACGAAATTATTTAATGTCACATAAATGCGCGGCAGCTGGAGGTAAAATCAAGGGAAAGGTTGCATAGGTAACAGGGCTCGTGAAGGATCCATGACTGTGGAAAGACGAGGTTCTTAGAACACACAGTGTAAAAGTATCTTAGAGATAACGACAACTTATTATTAGAATGAATGTTCCTACACACCTAACTTATACTTAAAATACGCTCGTTATGATCTGACAAGCTTGAGGAACTTGAGTTCATCATGCGCCTAAGCGTAAAAATACAATTTAAACAAAAAACTACAGTGTCGAAATGTCTATCAAAATGTATGTATCAATGTTGTTCTTCGTAAACTTCTGGTGTTCGTTAGGTTTAGCAAAAACCTAGGAAATAACTGTAATTGGCTTAATGCTTTGAGGATAAACACAGATTCGCTTCCGGCCACATCAAACCCACGAGATGTTTTAGTGCTAGCCGCTAAATGTACATGACGAATTTTACTAAACAATATCTACGCCAAACTAAGTATGAAGTACCAAAATAATAATATGAATAAAATACTCCGACTAGTACTCCTGTGCTACATGCTACAACCTTAAAAATAGTCACAAGGATCGGGTTTTATCAAACGATGTTATGACTACTCCTTTTTAAACAACGGAGCCGCGTACGAATATCCAGATCCGACTCGCTCATCGAATGGAGTATTTGCTGCTTTTTAGAGTAACTTCATTTCCTAATATTAATTACGTTCGTTCACTCCGTGTATCTCGGCAGTGTTGAATATACTCACATTAATGATTACGAATAGTAACTGGGGCGTGGGTCTCTTTGTACTTGCAAATGCGCTTTAACCCGGGCAATAATAGCTCCTCTATTGCACATGTCGACTTTCAAATTCGCTACAGAGTCCGCGTTTTCCGTCGGGAAATGCTGACGGGGGGGACGCATCCATGGGATGCATAGAATACTGCGCGAGTACTCGGTATCGATACTTCACATCACACAAGTAATGCATCAGCATTGAAGTGGCCCTCGTTCTCGATTGGACGTCACCGTAGTATTCATTGGGGATATAGATTGCTTTTTTCATCCATCGCCACTACGCTGATCTTATCAGTCCCAACGGGAAAGCAATATTTGGGATACTCATATGGGATCATTATTTCGAAGCAGAGATCCGAGTTCATTTAAAAGTAGCGTCACAATAACTACGTTGCGTTATCGGCTCAGGCATCTGTAATAGTCAAACAAACTGACGTCCATAAGGTGGGCTGTTTTTAGCATTTCACGTTTAAAGGTGTCAGAAAGAGAAAAGGATAGCTGGTGACGAACCTCGGGCAGCCAGTGCCTGGGGCGGCGGGGCGTATAGCACGAGCTAAAGATATCCGGAACTTGCAGGAGGATTTTGTTATCCCTTGTGGGTTATATATAAACACAGGGACGCTGGTTCTGTTTCAAATTAATTTGTAAAAATGGTTCGGGTTCGGCGAACGGGCTTGAGCCATTTGATGTCAATAGTTAGCGCCGTCAACAGCAATTTGATGGAAGTGTAACTTTAAACAGTGCTCTAACTTTTTTTTTAGGTATCTGAAACTAAAGTTGCCCTAAACGTAATCAGTGGCTGCCACTGATCGAAGCTCCACGCGGTATATGTTCAAATCATTATATGCATCCCTAGCGGACATGCATTACATTTTGTTTTTACTTAGTCGGCATCGACTTCGGAAAACACTTTTCGATTCCAGTCGACTTTTAGATTGAGTAGCACCTGTTAAAAACTGGCTTCCCCTTTAGTCTCTATTATTTAAATTTGGAAAAGGCGTAAGATCTCATCAAAAAAAAAGGATGGGTGATCTATGCATTTTGAGCATCTACCTTACTTCGGGTTCCGTCTCGATCGAATGCGATTTACAGTAATTAACGAGGTCTGTTCCTCGATCGAGAATGGTCGAAGAAAGCTGCTGAACGTTAGTTTGTGAAGTTTCAAAATGGCTAGCTGGACCTGAAGGATGTGCCCCACTGTGGCCGATCGCACGAGCTCGACGGGGGGAGCGGGACAGAGGGTCGTTCCGAGATACTGCTGAGGGAAAACAGCTGCCAAACCTATCGTGAGTGAGTTGAAGGAATGGGCAGTTGCTAAATAACAATAGCGACCCACCGTATTTACTGGGATATACACAAAAATATATCTGTTGTATATCGTACACAGTGACCGAAAAAAAAACCTAAGAAAGATACGTTAATACTACGTCATGACACCACGCCGGGCATTGTGCATCGTGCCGTAATTAAACTGGTTGAGCGACGCAAAGACGCCCTGAGCTGTGACGAAGGACACAAGGTAATTTAAGGCCGAAAACTAAGTGAAGGCGCTTTCTGTTAAATGAAAAGGCGGCAAATTTTACAGTTCGAAGTAAAAGGTTGCTCAAGTTGCTAGAACTTGTGCAGTGTGCACAGCTCGAAGCATCGGTTTAGGATCTATGGCTTTTCTTACTCATGCGTTGTTGCGCCGTTATTACAGCTCTATATCAATTTTCGGAGAACTGGTATCCAGATGTGTAGGGCAGGTTATGACTGATGACATGGCGTTTCTGGTGTAAGTTGACCCATTTGTTGGTCGATTTGTGATTCGTGGTGAGGCCAAGAAGGTACGCGGGTGGGTGGCAATGTCTCAAATCCTCGTATGTGCCAGCTGTGATGGATCATAGTTTGGAAGCAGGGAAACCCATTGGTACATATCCTAATTCTGTGTGTGTCGCGCTTGCCGATGGGTGTCATGCTTCAGTAGGAAAACAGTGAACGGCGATAATTATCGTCGTCGTCGTCGTCGTAAGCAGGTGGAAAAAGCTCGATCTGCAAACCGAACTAATAGTTCACTTCTCTAAATAAAGGGCTAACATAAACCTGTATTGTTGTCAGCAATTGTAACAGTCGAACAAAACTGTAATACTCAAAACAAGCGACTGAGACCCGAATTGAGAATTTTTTCTGTTCCTGTTTGATCTCTAAGTCAAGTATGGGTATAGATACTGACACTCCGCTAATGACGACTACCGACTTCTCGGCTTATACTGTTGTTATACAATTGCTTGACGTCTTGGGGCGATGTAGCAATCAAGAAAAGATGCTTGAGGTGATTCAGCACTGATAGCAACACATACCTACAATTCCTTTATTAATGATTCGCTTCGCAGATTGTCCTTTATGTCAAGCGCTCTACATAAACTTAATGTGGTCAGGGCACACTCGTTTCAATGTTACCTTTTACAAAAAGCGAAAGTCATGCCAGGTATGCTTTCGTACATTCAATGGCTATGTATCTAATCAAACGAAAACAGCTTTATTCATCCTGCTCTTCATTCGCCCCGTACTATCAGCAGCGCTGCATAGCGAAGCTAATTTAATAATCTACTAGCAAATACCTTCTTTGCATTGGCCTGCCTCTTGGCTGATTGCTTCTGCTACCAGATCTTATACCGCTGATATGCGTCTTGTGCGCTGAATGAATGGAAGGCAAACGCTCTATGATATGTATTCCGCAGTAGTGGTCGCATGACCGCGGCCTGAAGCTGTCCGTGTGGATGGCCAGGCTAAGTATATAAGCCGACTTCACATAGTGAGGTCTGTGCGAACGGCTGTAAGTCCCTAGCCGTACATCACTACAGACTTAGCCTTCTTTTTCCCACCTCCTGCTGCCACCGACGCCCCAGTTCTTCAGCTACAAAAGACACTATGGTCATCAGTCCAGCGCCTTCAAGGGAGAGAAACTGCAGACTGCTTACCTTTGGGACACTGGCCAGACGCCGTCGCCGAACCACGCGCTGGTCATCCTAGCAGACGTGTTCCGGATAATCCAACGGTAAGAGCTGTACAAAATACAATACGCGCAAAATGAATCAATAAAAAAGGGTTAGTGGAAGGTGGGTGATGCAAGGCAATGCCAAGTCAAGAAGGGAATCACAGTATGTCAGTGTAACGAAATTGTACAAATGCGCCAGTACGACGAAAACCGTGTGAAAGGCAGAATCCCCTGTTCCACGAATAACCATGACGACTAAAGCGATAATTTGGAAGAGATGCGAAGAGGCTTCCTCTGTTCACGGCGGTATTCGTTGGTTTTGAAAAGAGCTCTGTTTCAGCGCACGTGCTTGCTGACACAAATGTGCTGGAGTTGTTAGGAACAAGCGCACGGCATGAGTGCTTTATCCACTGCCACGGATACGGTAGATCGTTTGTTCGGGTTTCCTTCTATTTCAATACGGACGTATCCACAGTGCAACCGTTGAGGGGCCACCTTGCAAGCTTCTACTATCTGCGCGTATGGGGTTAATCGGTATATATCAATCTCCGTGACGTCATGCTCTCTATTTCGTTTCTTACTGTCACAGCAAGTTAAACTAACAACACTTTCTGGGAGCTGTTAAGGTCTGCTACACCACTCGCATCCCTAGAAGCGGCGTTACCGTCGTGTCTGCTCTATCGGACAGTCCGTAGTCGTCGTCGTCGTCGAGTAGGCGAAGACGAGTGGCGGCAAGAGAGCGAGCACCATTAGCTAGGCCACGTCTACTGCTGAAGAACAAGTCAGTTCTAAGTGGGATAAATACCCACCCCAGAACCCCCTAACTGACTCCTTTGCTCTCCCACTGCTATCGATGTGAAGACAATCGCTTCAAGCACCTGATACTCTACAATGAGTCCACGCTGATAGCAGGCTCTGTCTGCGAGGAGTTTGTTCGTATTCCCGATTCTCGCGCGCCGCAGATCAGTTCAGGCTAGCTTTGTTGTTCGTGGCAGTGGGGACCGGCTACTTCACGAGTGCTCCGCAAAGGACACTCCGCCTTTATGAGAGAATGCGGATAAAGAACGACTCGATGACTGTGTGGCGGTAGTACTGAAAGAGCACAAAGCAGCAGAGTCCGGTATATCTACGCTAGCCTTGGAAGGGATCGCTTTCAACCTTAGCTAAGGGGGTAAGTTCACCAGAGTTCTACTGTTTCTACTGTTGGGCATGAAGTCTGCTTAGCACAGAACATAGCAGGAGAATAAGAGTAGCTGTTGGCGGAGCGAAGTCCATTCGAGTCTGGCAGGAGGAGCAATGCCAAAGTGGAGAACGCAAGACCAGCGGCAAACGTTAGAGACAAGCAAGGGGTCTCTGAGGATATTTTTCCTAATTTTACACAACGCATGTGACACACGAACTACTCGACTTGCTCACTTTCTTTCTCTTCCGTTTTTCGCCCTTTCTCTACGCGTTGCGGACTCGCTTATAGGGAATGACTTGAGGCAAAGGAAAAGCCCAGAAGTAGAATCGAAAGGGCCGACAGGCAATATCAAACGCCGTTGAGTACACTCTCCTGCCAGGCAGCGTTACCACAACGAGTTAACTAACTTCTCATACGCTCCTTGATTCTGTGGCACCTAGTTCCCCTGCGCACGATAGGAGGCGGCTTCGGTCGGTCCGGAGTGGCTGTCTGCTCTGGTCTGACTTTTACGCCAGTAAGAAAGCGCCCCAGAAGGATCTATACAAAGGACGACTTCGGGAAAAGGACATAAGTTGAAACAGAGTCACGCTGAATCCTGAAATTGCGGTTGAGAAGCAAGCTCACAAAAATTGGACAGTTAAAGGAAAGCTCTTCTAGACGCAGAGGTTTACCGGCGCAGCAGCCGTTCGCCACTTCGAGTAGCGCCTTTCTTCACTTGGGCTAGCTAGCTTCGGTATGGCGAAGACCAAAGGGTGACAACTGTCATTCGTTTTAGCGATTTGTCTTCGTGAAGCAAATCACAACATGTCGAGTGCCGGCTTAGCAGACACAACGGCAACGGAAGAAGAATTCGGTAAAGCTTTCGCTTGAACGGTGACCCAACACAACAGCAATTGACAAATGTTGGTGCTCATTAAAAGAAATCACATTGAGTATAACGATATATCCCAAGCCGATGGTTGTATTTCAATTAAAACTAATGAAGCAAAATTTTAATACAGTGCACTTTAGATGCGCGATCGTCCATCTATTAATTTTTTTTTAATATTAAGCTTTTTGTCATTGTATTTCCGTTGTCTATACGTAGAGCATAAATGCACGATGCAAAGCCAACGATTTTTGATCGCTAACCTCAAAAGCGATGCATAATCGGGGAAAAGTTCAAAACCAAGTTCCGATTTCCATTTAATCGCCATCAAATCAGTTCCACCGTACATATTATACACTGATACTTAAGCGGACACTGGACAGATTTGGTCTAGCTTTCCAATTATTAACTGCAATACTGCAGCCATTATTCGGAAGGAGTCTCTCGGGGTTCACGAGCTCCTTAGACACGTTTTCTCGGTTGTCATTCCTGCCCGACCGCTGGATCTGTCGGCCTTGTTCCCTGCCTACGCTTCTGTTCTCCAACTACGCCGCTACCCCTGCGTGTAATATTCACCCTCTCGTTATTACTTATATGTTTGTAGTCCTCTTTCCTTCTCTGATGCGCGCGATATATTGACGCTTACAGAGTTATAGGAAAAGCAAACTCAAGAAAGAGTACCCAGGAGGACACTGAAGAAGCTACTGTTGGCCTATTTGAAATTCTCTTGGTTCGTCCGAGTCCATTGGCGCTCTCCTGTCGCCTCTATGGGGCGAATTCGTATTCAAATTCCACTACACCACATACCTACTACATCCCTGTAGCAGCGTTCCCTCAGCAGCAACAGCGTCCTCCATGTGCCGACGACTACCCTTCGAAATCGCCCAACCCTGTTCAACCGACCCCCATGGTCCGGTGTTCGGTCCCGTTGTGCCCAGAAGTAACGTCTGTCTTCATCTACCTCGCTTCTCTCTCGCTCGATTTCAAGTGTAGCGCTAATTAGTTAAGCCTATTCAACCTCACGATCTAAAGTAAATAATTAACTGCCGGGGGCTATCAACAAGAGGGGATGGTACTATCTGTCGGTCCTACCAGTTATCACCGGTGCTCGCAGTCAGTAAGTTTCGTCTGCTCGGAAACGCGAGCTACATTATAAGCGATAAGCGCAAAGTCGAAAAATGGCTTAGATGAGCTGTCTCAGAGAAAGTTGTTTTAGCTTGACGGACGTATACACATATGTATGTGGGTGTGCATGTGATCTTTGAGCGTCAGTAGGTAACACGCTTAGACACATAATTTCTGTTTGACGCCAGGTCATGCTGACGATTTTGATCAAGGCATGCACATTTCACATGACATAAACACTGCCAAACATGACACATAATTATTTGATTTGGGTATGGTAAACAATGTTTCATAAGACGTATCATACTTGCTTGCACTCAACCACACGTCAAGATAAATCGTTTGCGAATAGGTGATGGATGCATGGCATGACGTTACGGCTTTAGACAGAATCCGCAAAGGACCGCTCCATTATTTATTGGACGTCATATAACATGCCGGACACTACATGTCCTATAACAAACGTAGTATTATCGTATAGTGAAGTAAATATCGTACATTTCATCATTGTATTTACTATTAATTATCTCAAAATTGACTTTAAATAAACCCAACACATTGGTCCAGCTGCTGTTACTAGCCGCAAGCGCGGTCAAAACGCGGTACTCCTCATTCCCCACTCTACACCTACCATTATTGGCGAGAGATTTCTCATTATGAACTATAAAGACTTCAATGGCTAGCCGGCAGGTCAATTCAACTACTATCGGCAAATCGCGCCAGACCTTGTGAGCACTCGATGAATAATAATACATTTTAATGCGCCACAATAAGAAAACGACGAAGTCGATGAAACGGTCTTTCTCCACGAAGCTGATGTCCTGTGGTGGCTGTATGTAGTCGAGCGGTTTCTTTGTGCCCCTGGCAGGCTTTCTATGACAGTCTATCCCTGCCATGCACCACGCTGTTATGAGGCCATCGCGACCCGGGCTCCGTGCCGCCTCCGAAGTCAGTCCGCTCTGCTTTATTTCCCCTTCCCCTTATTCTTCCTTTCTCCCCTTTTTGCTTCTTCTTGGCGCTTATCGTTTACTGTTTATCTATCGAGCGCTCTCGTGCGCGTGAACGGACGAAAGCCGAAAGGACCAGCTGCTTCATAGTGGCAATCCTGTCTCTTCTTTTTTCCCATTTCTTACTGACGAGTCACTTGCGGGAGTAGGAACTGTGGCTAAACGTGGCCTGACCGTGGCAGACGCTAGGCCTTTCTCTTCTTTTTCTTCGTCGTCTTGTAGGAAGCCGCAACGATGAACGATAGAACGAACGATATCCTCTCATCTAAATATTATACATCGCCTTTGCCGCCCCCTCGCCATTTCCCGCGCCCCTGTCAGCTTCTATGACTCCATCTCCCTGTATCTTGTTGAAGGAAGAAGCCATGGAGCGTTCTTCTATGAGGGCGCTGCTCAAGTCCATAGCTCATCTGCGGCTATCTTACTCTTCGTCTATCTGTTCCCAGTGGCGGTGACGGCCACTGTTGGGCGTTGTACTCCTTGCGCGGGATGGTTGTGAGGCCGCGTGTCTGTGAGCCTGCCCAGACGATTTTTGCTTTCTTCGTGCCTCTCATCATCGTTGGTTCCGCCCTCTGTGAGTTTTGCAGGGTTCCGCTCAATGACATCAATCTGAAACTGCCGAAGATGACTTTTGAGCAGGAGCTCCATTATCGTTAAACCAAACAGGCTGTCTCTGCTACCCTGTAGTCATATACGTTCAGGTATTTACATGTATACATATATGCAGTCCACTCATTTCGAGCTCTCAGTGATTCTTACTGAAGTTGACTGGATGTAAAGCAGCCAATGTTTTCAGCAAAGCTTCGCTCTGCATTAGTCTGTGGGGATGTGGTTCTTTCTAATATTTTGTTTATTTTACTTTGTAAAAGAAAATAAATATTTCCCTGGATGATAATTGAGCTACCTTAAAAATTGGGCTATTTGCTTTCCAGTAAACATTGCATAGCTTAATATAATTAGTTTGAACATTTCCGATCAGGGTTGGCATCCCATAGTGCACTACGATGTACTGTCACAATGGGAAATTGAAGATTTATATATACAAACTCCAGATTAGTAACAGGCCCAATAGCAAACCTAGAAATACCATGCGGAAAGGCGAACCCTCCCACCAATTCAGCCGTGTAAATCTATCAGATTACTTGTAGATATTTGAGATGAACAGTTATCACTTTTCGTCCTGAAGTACTGAAAACTAGGTGCAAAGGACAGCTCCGTAAAAAGACAGCGAATAGGATCCTTTGTGAGCATATCATAACAATCGCTGGCATTCTTTATTGTCGTCATTCGAAGTTCACTGCTAATCTGTCTTGATTCCAGTTAGCGCTACGGTTCCCGCGGCGATGACTCGTAAGACTAAATCCGGCAGTCGTCGGGCTCCGGGTTTCGAAGCGCCGCGAAATATCCCTTCGTTAGCGTCCAACGGAAATGCCGCATCACTGCCCATTGCGCCAGAAACAAGCAACAACAATAGTGACATGTCTAACAAAAGCACGCAACAGCAACAAGTTCGAGGAGCTGCACTAGAATGCGCAGGTTGTCAACAATCTATTCGGGAAAGGTAGGTTGCAAAAGACTGAGCCATCTTTATTAAATCATAACCACGAGAACAGCCCTCAGACCAGATGAGTTACCTTGTCTTACGCGAACTGGGATAGCAGCTACACGTCGAGGTTTTTGAGCAAAAATCTTCCCTAGCCTATCGATATCATATATATCTCAAACTGGCGAGTTTATCCACTTCCAGATATCTTCTCTGCGCTTTGGACCGATCATGGCATGAAGGATGTCTGAAATGCTCGCACTGCAACTGCTTACTCGGTGAAGTAGGATCTACTCTATTTTTTAAGGAAAACAGGATTCTCTGTAGGAGAGATTACCTCAGGTGATTTAATCAACCATTAACGCTATTGTATATAAACGGTAGAACAGGGATGGCCGAAAGGGTTTCCTCATGTATGTATAGATCACTTGGACTTAGAAATTTTGTTTATTACGCTGCATTTATACGTCGCTGGTTATGGCATGTCTTCTGAAGCACAACCTGAAAGAAGAAACATTTATTTCGTCACATCTATTTCAGGGTTCCGCTCATCTAGACTATAGTTCATTTAGAACTACAAGCGCTCTATCGAGAGCTTGTTTGCATCCACTTTAGATTCTAGCTGCTTTCTTCAAAAAAAAAAAATAAATAAATAACTAGACATTGTATCTCATCTACTTAGACAAATGCAGCTACACAAAGGTCGCACTTCACAATATCCACTCTCCTTAAACTTCAACAACCGTAGCTCAGTCGTAGGAGAGGGCTGGTCTTTTTCTTTTTTGTTTTTTCCACGTTTCCACCCCACCTCGATTCAGCTAGCCCCAGTCAACGTTGTGAGGTCGAACATCGACTTCACTCTCGCTGTATCTATTTGGTATTCAGAATCTAGCTTTCAAGCAATATAGAATTCGAATCGGCTCCCTGGCACAGCGAAGTAACACTACACTCCGATTCACTACTATCAAATTGCTGGCTCCATTCGGTCAATCTCAGTTTGTCGGTTTTGCTTTTCAGGGTAATCTCCTAAACCAGCCCACAGGATCGATGATTTAGTCCGTTTTTTTTTGTAATGGCAGGATATCGTCCTGAGTGCCTTCGTTCTTTCCATTTCGGATTGACCTAACAAAGGGTTTTGAAATTGCTTTTTGATCGAACGTGATCAGAGTAAGTCTGCCACGTCACACGTGGCGGCAGCAGTAGTAGTGATACTAACAGTGGTATCTACCTTCTACAGCTTCTATCTCCTACAGCGGAGTCGTGAAGCAAACGGGATAAACAACAGTTGGTAGGCGTGCGCACATGTTAGAAAGGCACGTGGCCGAGTAGGCCCAAAGACTTGCCATCTAGCCCGTTCAGGCAGCTAGGCTCGTTGTTTAGATAATAAACGAAAATACTTCTGGTATTGTATCCTATCGTGTGATTTGTTTGTCTCCGAATAGATCAATCGTGCGCTGTCATGCAATGACGACGCTCGTGCTTGAATGGTCCGAATACATGCCGAGCAGCTATTTGCTGCAAGCGTCGTTTTCCTGTGTTGTTCCTGCGGCTAACGCACACTAATGCGTTATGTGTAATTGTGTCAACAGGCTGTATGGGTCATCCGGAAGATGTTCGGCCTGTCAAAAGGAAATTCCTGCTTTCGAAATGGTAATGAGGGCTGGCGCTAACGTCTACCATCTCGAGTGTTTCGCTTGTCAACAGTGCCGTCATAGGTGAGAGGGGAGCGGGAGCACTTAATACAAGACTCTGTCGTTGTTGAATTCTGACGAGTAACGAACGCTGAACCGATGAATTTTTTCTAATCGGAATGAAAATTACTACACTCTCGGGATGAGCTAGTTCCCAGCCTCGTTGCACGCTTTAAGCCCACGTTGAACGTCACGCAATTTCTATGGAAATCGCTAGCGTAGGATGCGTGTTTCAACTAAAACAATAGTCTGGTCGAATTAGAAATATAGTCACGCTTTCGAACCCAGTGACTTATTACTTAGATGATAATATTTATGTCATCTTTGTTCCAGGTTCTGCGTCGGTGATCGATTTTATGTGCAATATGGACAAATTCTTTGTGAGGAAGACAGGTATACCCCTGCCGAGTTATGAACACACCCGCAGGTGGTATATGCTATATCAAGCGATGAATCAATGCAATATCCATATTAACCCTCTTAAGCTTTCTCACGCAATCAGCAGCCCGTAGTTGACTATAGCTTGTGTATATATTAGATACAACAGGAAGCATGTTTAATAAAGACTCTCACGTTTTTCACCAACATGATGACTTTTTATATCTTACCATCCGATATAGATTTTAAAGCTTTATTCGTCGTGTAAGGCAGTACAAACAAACATAAAGAGTATAACATGGGTAAATATCGGCATATCACTTAAACGAAACAACCATAAACCCATGAAGAGGAAGCTAGAAGCTTTTCTCGTAATGTTAATTACAAAACAATATGCCCTATGCAAATACTCTACTTGTTATTGATGTAGGTAAGGGCTCGTTGAGGGGCTCATGGTGGCTAACGGGAGCAATCATAGAATGTGTGTATTTTTACCCTAATAAAACCTACTATCGGGTCACAACGAATGTAAGTAGAACGTTCCAGCGGTTAAAGTATCCCCCGCCCCCGGCCCCTGCCCTTCCACAGACTCATGTGCATTGTACATGCATAATATAGAAGTCCAGAAGGCAGAGACAAAAAGGCAAAGGCAAGAAGCGGGATTTCAATTTTAAATAATATGGCGGAATGTGCCTAGATTGTTAAAGCACAATTGAAGACAACGACCGCTGGTGCTTCCTGTTCCGACTGAGTATCGGACGAGTGGATATCGAAACAAGACGCGTTGGTACAAGGCATGTGTTTTTACCTAGACAGCTATTATTCGATGTTGTTCTTGTTTGGTGACATCAGCATCAAGATCGAGGGACTGCCCTGCCAAGACGAGCATTCTTTAAAGGAGTCTTGCATATGCGTCTCTGTAACAGCCATCGTCGTCGGTATGGTTGTCGTTAGATCCCTAGGCCTGCTATGCGCCGAAGTAGAGCAGATGCGCAATCATCTGATTTGAATAGAGAAGAAACGGACGTGAGTACAGTGGTCGCACGAGAAGCCATGACCATACAGGAAAAGTCGCAGCCAGCGGTGACGGCAAACATTCGAACACCTCTTCGTTGCAGAACTGCGGGGGGCGGTTGTAGTGGCGGTGGTGATACTACTCTCGCTGGACAAGATGAGATCAACAATGTAAGCATTGCGGGCACTGCACGCAGCTGGGCACTGGGATCGTTGGCATGGGGTACATCAAGGATATTGGACATCGGATACTCATGTTCCAAGGAGATGAGACGGAAAAGAAGTAGAGGCACAAAAGTTGCCCATAAAAGTCTAGTGGTATTTTTGTTCCATGGCGTTGTCCCCTCTTCGCAATGTGATGTCCGCTTGACAATGTGGTAGCGGTCGTAGACAAAACAACAGCGCCAGCAGCGGAAGCGACGGCTGCCGACACAGCAGACCTGGTCATTCGCTTTCTTATGGAAAGAATCGATCGGATAGAGCGAAGACGTACCATTCTCGTCATGCATCTTCGGGCCTTGAAGTATCCCACTGTCCGATATTTGAGTTCGATTAGGTTCAATTTTAGGACAGGTAGATACGGCTGGGCGCCCAAATCGAAACCATGGTTAGTTGAGAAGATATTTCTGATTCTTTATGCAACATGTACAGTATATCGTAGATAAAATACGCATGTAAAGCGTATACACCGTCTATGCTATCTGAGTGAGTCCTGAACATTTGACCTAGCCGTGAGATTTATGCAGATGTATTTCCTGTAGCTAGTATGTTGAAAAGCTGCCGCTTTTTGTATTTGTCTTCTATTTTGTTAGCGATAATTTCGGGTGCCTTTCCTAGAGATTTATCGATGAAGACCAAGGGGGCTCAAGTGATTCCGCAGTAGAACTCCGCCCACTTATCGTTCCCCTTACACAACAGCCCTTTTAAGGGACCATCCCCAACCCTTGTTCAGTCTGGACAGTCGTTATCAGCCATCTTTTTCCCTTACCCCTTCATCTCGATGTGAGTAAATATTTCATTTCCATCAGCTGACTCCTCCTTAACACGTGTCTCAGCCGAAACGAGCTGCTCAGCCATGACATGCACCCACACACATGCACGCACGCATAGACAGACTGATACGAAGTTCTTCTCTTCGTACCGCTGCAGATATTACCTATACCGTACATAAATAGGAACTGGAGTACGCGTGTGAAATTGTCGTTCGTAACCTAGTTTCGCCTCTTGTCTTAACGGCTTTTGTAACGGCCTTCTAGGCCAAACGTTCCACATTTTGAAATTAATTTTCGTATCAAGCTCTCACGCATATCCTGTCGAAGTCTTTGGCCGCGATTATGACGATGGCCAAATCAATGCAATGGATAGTAGCAACTACTTTTTTTTTTACGAACGGTGCAGCGTTGACTTACGCTTGCACACACGTGTAATAACAGTCAGAATAGAACAGCATTTTCGCAAGCCTGAGCACGTAAATAATCACACATAAAATCTTAATATACCAAAGCTATGGCCACATGATTTCGATAGCCACTCCCTTAAACATGCTATCTTGTGGGCTGTTGTCATCCGCATATTTTCACATCAAAAATATGCTAACTCTAATTAGCATTGAATTCTTTACCCGATCAGAGAGAACTCGATTCGAAACATCGCATTCGAAATTTCAGGGGTCGATGAAGTTTATGTTAGGGCATTTTCTCTATAACCTTAGGCCTGAGTGACTGGAGAATTTCATTGTCCTTGCAAAACGCTTTGCACTAAGAAATAGAACAACAAGCGGTGTTATCTTATTTTGATGGGCTGGTCAGGGACATCACGTCCGAAAGGAATACATCAATGGCAGTGCTGTGTTTTCTATCAGAGTTCGTTTGTACGAGCCGAACATCAGATCAATCACAAAATATCGGATCATCTGGTTGACTCCACCTTCCTTCATCTTTATACATTCGCTCTAACCACGATTCGTCCATATTAGCTCGTTGCTTCTGTCCGCCAGCTAGGGGGGTATCGGTGATCGATCCCCATACAATCTCAGCCTTTGAGTACCTCAGGCCATTATCAAGGATCGTCGTCAGCATCGGCGCAAACCGCCGAGTAGTTTTATAATTACCAACAATCAAGTTGTCTGAAAAAAATGTTTTGATACTGCCTTTAAGCATTATTTCAGGGGAATAACCCATACCTGGTACAATACAGAGTGAGTCTTAATCAGGCTTCGAGGCCAGATAATTTGACGCGTCTTTACGCTTAATGGGCAAGCACGCTGACACTGCACCATCACGAACTTACTATTACCTTTTATATACGTCGTCTTGGCATGTTCTGCTATTTTTTTTCCCTCGAACTCTTGCTATTCTATTATCTCTCTGGGGTAGTTCTGCTTCTTTTAGATACGAATAGATACTTTGTTGAGTCTTCGACTGTTAATGCTCTGCTTCAGGCGTTCGCGCACTCAACATATTGATTGTCTTTTAGCAGACAGTGGATATGTGGACTATTAGGTTGGAGGGAATCAGAGCAGGGGATATTCTGCCTGGCAAAACTATGACCTCTAACAAGAGTTTGCACGCAACCGGAGGATCATTCGCCCAGCTCGAACAAGAAGGTAACTCCTAGAACGGGCGTGGGCCGTCAAGAAAGAGCAACTGCCTAAATGTTTCGGACACCGCCAGCGAAATCGCAAATTGGTATTCTGCTATAGCCTGTAGAGAGAAAATCAGCCAGCCCCTTGTCCTATATTCTATAGCAAAAACGGCGATTGTCAGGCAAAAGAAAAATGGCCTGTTGATCCTTTGTCAGTTGAGTGCTTTGCAGTTCTATAGGTCATCTTTGAAAGGAAACACCTTCTGCATTACTTACAAATTTACGTACGCTCGTGCAGATAGCACGAAGATAATACGGATTCAAGTTTATCCTTATGAAATAGTATAAATTATTAAACAGCAAACTCTTTCCGATAACGATTTTAGTTGATAATAAATGTCTTATTTGTATCGTTCTAAAAGTGCTATCTACGCGTGTTCGCTTATACCAGTAGCGTAATTAAAGCTACTGTTTGTTTTTCACGTCATATTTGTTTAATCCGTATGTTGATAGCTGTTTTTTTTTTCATTAAGACACACTTTAATGTCAGTGCGCTGTCGAATTAGTATGTGTGTGGCTTGTTATTGTCTCTGGTTACAAACATTGATTAGGGCAGACAGTAATTGACCGCTATTCGATCAGGGCTGCCGGTCGCTTTCCAGCTCGGCTCTTTCTTCCCACATATATAAGCTTTTAGCTGACCAATGGACACAGGACTTGCAGGTTTACAAGGTAGCTGCGTCTACAATGCCTTACACCCCGTAATGTTTTCACGAATAATTGGCAATTGAAGTAAACAAAAGTTCTTTTGTTCGAAATCTAGAGCACTGCTAAGTTAATCCACCTTGAAGGTGACTAGATAATAAAATGATCATAGCGAGGAAGACATCACTCCAAAGACGAATCGTGACCAGTCGTTTAAACAAATGACTATTAAGTTTATTTACTCATTTGTCACCGCGGCCGGCGCAGTGATCGTTTTAGCCTCTCTCTGAATAGAGATTGTTGATTTGTTCGACCGATAACGCGCTCTTTACCCTTACGTGCGTCATATGCAGTGTGACATGTCCGTTGCAACAATATGCCACAGTGATATTGGGAACATCTATATTTAGATGCTGGATATCACATAATTTAATCGTTTTGTATTGAAGCAGCTGCAAGGTGAAACTAATAGCAGTTCAACGCGCGGCACAACACGAACGATCGTTTTTCCACACAAAAGTTCAGTGATCTTTTCCAATATGGCTGACACTACACTCGAACGGTATTGTAGTGGATCTTACATATTAGTCAGAACAAATCGAAATTGATCTTGTCCATGAGTTCCAGAAATAATAGATTCAATATAATAGGCTTATTGTACAGTATCTATATTCTCAGCTCCATGGAAAGGTCGGCAAATTTCATCCTTAAAGTACATAGATATTTTCTGTTTTCTACCGCCTCTGTGGTTGCTGTTTATTCTAACCCCCCGTTGTCCTTTTCCTCTAGTTCTAGACTCTTTCTTGTTCGCCTTATCTTCACGCCCAATGGGCCTTTTCAAACTCGCTCTCGGTACGCCGAAGGTCCATTTTGTGCAACGAATCGCAAGTTTCGAACCTGCCCCAGCGTAAGCGTCTCGTTGCGACATACCACACTCATTTCGGGACCCACGAAGGGCAGCTGAAGCGGCGGGCAACGACCACGAGATCTTTTCTTTCCTGCTTCTTTTTGCCTTTTGGGTATCTGTGCGTTCATTGAGTTGTTTCGTACGTACAGAACTGCCGTATGAAGAAAACTGTTAAAATGAACCGGTTGAATGCCCTCTATGTGCAGCCGTATCTACCATTCAACGTTACTTCTTGCCCCCTGTTTACCGTGATGCACGAACCCATGTTGGTAGGATGGCTTTGATTGCAAGGTTACTATGCCACTGTCACCCATTCGGGCTCGAACGTCGCGCTCAGTGAGACTTTGCTTTCTCTTATGTCCTATGCTAGCCCGCATGAATTTGTTTCCTTGATGAAGAATTCCTGCCAATACTGGGGTGTTGCGTACAAAATTCAAACAGGACAAACTTCACATTTGTCCTGCGCGTAAAGCGGCTTACATTAATTGCATTTATTATTGTTGTTGTTGCTAATCGTTATTCTATTCTTGTTTCTGCTATGACGTCTGCTAATACCTGCCCCCTTTGTCTCACTTTCGGTCACAATGCTTTATGTGGCGTCCCTTCGAATGAGCAGTCCTTTCTTCCCTTAGCTACCCGAGCATCGGGATAGCGCCAACCTATCAAGCAGCTAGCAACTTCCGGTGGAAATTTTCGCTTGTTATCAAGGTGCATGCGAACTCCTTGAAAATACGAGGTGGCAAAAATGCCTTCAGAGACGTAGCTTGCTTTTCATCGCCACTGGGCATTACTACCGCCGCCATCATCGTCGAAACTGTCCCTTTGTTTCGCTACCCGTGTAAACTAACAAGTTAATGAGTCAAAGCAAAATTATTGGAAAGGCGCGCGTTTCTAACAAGTGACAGGGGCCTATCAGATACGCAAGCAGAAACAATTGGCCGAGCTTTGAACCGTGGAAAGGCTACGAATCTGTAGAAAAAAACGCGAGGATTCGATGGGGAGAAAAACCAAAAAGCTGGCCGCCCCTACAGAAGAAAAGAAAGATGACAGCAGGATACGAAGGTGTTTTTGGGGCGAAGGGGTAGTCGAAAAAGGTTAGCCGAACGTTGATAGTGGTAGTGTAATTTTTCGTTGAAACCATCAAATGATTGGTAACCGTATAATTGCATGGACAACTGGCAATATTGGCATTTAACGTGCATAGCTGGGGGCTCAGGTACCTGACAAGCAGATAAATAATTGCGATCGTTTTCGTTTGATCGATTCCGTGAGACATTATATAATGACTTATTACAGCAGTCTGATAGGATGGCCACATACATGATATACCTCATCCACTCCATAAAGGAAAAAGAGTAGGTATACAAAACTAATCGTTGAATTTTTACAAAATGTGAGGATCAATGTTGTGTTGTTCAACGAAGATACATATTGACTGACGACATATAGCACGTTCTTAAGTCGACCATTTGGAACAAAGTAACTTATAAGTTCTTGTCTATTTTTAGATTGTTTAATTTTCTAATAGCATACTATGCTGAAGTGCATTATGCTAGACTCTGAGCATAGCAAATCTTTAACACTATATGTCACACATACATATACAAATTCGCGGCCGAGAACGGCGCGCATCTTATTGTATTTCGAGTCCTTGTAAGAAGGTACCTCTCCGCGGTGTTCATGATATTATTAATAGTTTCAGAACAAATCCTGTTACATATTCCTCTCTACGTTACTCCTTCTTAAATGTTATTCATGGCAACTTTGCCATTAAGCCCCCGCTAGACATATATTTGCCAGAGCACCGCTATCGACAATAGTCGGGAAACACACACACCATACAGTTCTGAGATAAGAAAGCACCCGCCTCCAAGGCGCCTGACTGCACGCTTGAACATGCTTAGGCTCAAGCCGGCCCTGTCCCAGCGCGGTGTCAGCCCTGGTGGCGGATGCAGACATTACGCCCAGACGTTGCAATCGCTCGCTGTTCGCTTTCTACGGCGTGTGCGGCAGCGGAAGCAGGCTGCACTTGTAAGTCAGGAGGGCCTTTACGCCGACCGTGGTCCCTCCCACTGGGGCCCGAGGTGCCTGTCCCTCGTAAAGTGGCGCCTGCGCAGCGCGCACTCGGGGCGGGGCCACTAAGGGCCCTCCACCCTGCGGCTGGGCGCACTTAGGGACCCCTACAACCGGGAACACAGTGGCCAACTGGAGACTGACTTCGAAGGAGAACCCACGAGAACGGGCGGCCCGACCAGGCTCGTCTGTTGCACTTCGCGCTAACCAAAGCAAAGCAAGTTAGCGAGTGACAACCGTCTGCCTACCTATCGTGCTCCTGAGTGCAGACCCCGTAACAGACTATTGTGGTACTGACAACACTGTGATGATAACAGTATTAATGATAACGCCGTGACTGTTGAGACAAGGCACCCCACATTTTTGGGGTGCAGGAAATCAGATAAGTAGCTCCACTATTACCCGCCTAGTAACTAGAAACAGCGATACGTGTCGATAAATCGGGCAGTGAATTAAATAGCGACAAGCGGATAAAATTGAAAACATCTGTCGTTTTTTTTTGTGGGGTATTTTGAGAAGTCGTGAATTTAAGTGATTGTGGTTGCTATGCTATAGTGACTGAGTCTCATGCTAGCCTCCGAGCTTTGTGTGCGAACCCCTGCGTTGTTTGGGTGTATTTTACGGGTGTATGGTATGATAAAAAATTAAGTATATCGTGTGGAGTGTTAGTATCCGTATAGTAAAAGAAAAAAAAAAACTATTATAGTGCATGGAACAGTATCGATCAAGCGTACATAAATGACGGCTTAGAACGCGTGGTGCGCCCCCTATATGTAAAGATATCCTATAACGTCATTAAGGTATCTTTTTTGAAACAATTCACTGAATTTCCCGAAGACCATATGCATATGTATCCGGAGGTTATAACAAATCACTAAATGTGTATTTACTCTGTTGACTGAAGGAGCAATTTCGTAACGCTGCTATCCGTTAAACGGAATCGGGTTGTGAAATCAAAGAGGTGTCACGGAAAGTGCTGATGCATAAGTGAATATTAGTAGTAATCCAAGTTATACGAAACTACTGGATGCATAGCTGACAGGGCATCAGTTCTGTCAAAACATTTGCAGAACAAGCTCTAGCTCAACGATAAGCATCGTACTGCAATAGGATCAACAAGTCTGAAAAGAGGAAGCAAAAATCAAGCAGCTATGCGCAGTGGAGCTACACCCCCTTCTCGTAGCAGCGGCAGTGGAGCTTCAGTGCGTCCCTACGGTCGTGGCGGGCTGGGACCCGACACCCATGGAGGACACGGTTTATATGAACCTGTGCCCGGCTCACAAGCGCCTCAACAGGCCAATGGCAATGGACCATCGTCGCAAGGTAGGCCCATAGCTAAAGCTAAGGAAAAATTTGTTTACTGAAAGGTTTTATCAGCAAACGTATATTCAGAAAATACACAATTAAGACAATGAAGTTCAACTTATCCTATTGGTCAATCGAAGCTCAAACCGATGACTTTCACTCGAAAGTTACTGAACTTACTCTTGTTTATTGACAAGAGTCACCTATGTTTTAACTGAAAATTGATGTCACCATGCATTACTGAGGGTAGACTTGGGACAAACATGCACACATTCGTACGCTTGTCGTCCTATCACTATATATATATATATATATATATATATATATATCCTTTCATTAAAAAAAAATATATATATATATATATATTGCGTTATAGATAAAATTGATTTTATTTAAAAAAAATTATCAACACTTGGCAATCGAAAATCAAAACAACCGATACTTTACAAGTTACTGTTTTTCTTTAACCGAACGTAGATGACGAAATGTGAGATGGCAAAGTGATAAAATCTAAATATGTATAGTTGTAAAAAGATTTGCAGCCGGTTAAATCGGCTGGTTGTATTAGATCAAATGTTCCTATCAAGGTTGTAAGCTTTCCTTTAATAATAAAGTTAAAAAACATTATTTATGTTGGGCCTAGGGTTTAACTGCCATATCGCAAGCTCTGTGGTATCCCTATGAAAAAATGTCCATACTTTGTGGCGTATCGTAAACAATGTGTTTTCTGCTTTGCCCTTTCGATGTGATGAAACGTTTGCCCTATACATTTTTTTTACGATGACTTGTTTTTCTTGACACGGTAATGTGCTATCCATTAACTAGCTAATTCCATCCATAAGAAACTGATTACCAGCATCAGTCCGTATCGAGGACTAATGTAAGCAGAACAAGCGAATGGATGCGCTCGGTTGATTCTTCTTTGATGCATATGTGTATGTGTCTGTGTGTATTCAGGTCTGTTGTCATTTGCTTGCCATTAAAAGGGCATTGGCTTATGGACGGCAGGGGCGTGCTTCTCTCTTCGTGGAGAACTTCGAAGCCAGAGTCGCTACAAAGGTATCGAGCATTCTGTTGTTCCCTAGCTTAGAGCTCAATGTTGCAGTTACCACCACCTCGATATGGAAAATACGGGGACGGGCTATTCCTCCAATGCAAATAGTCAATGTGAATCCTGCTTCGTATCGGGGGCAAGGGCGACTGAGCTGTGCCTAGTGCTATGAGCCATACAGTGCAGGACAAAGACGTTAGAAAGTGTTGATGTTTTTGTACACGAAGCGTGGTGTTTTTTTTGGCTGGATGCACCAAGGGATGGGGGATGGAAACGCGGGGGCCTAGAAAGAGTGGGGCAGAATAGGTTCATGTCTCCTTGTAGCTGTTGGTCCTGCTACATATACGACGCGCACAAACGAATGGGAGTTTTATATATACACGTCTATTCAGGGGCCCGAACAACATCTATTTATTCGCATTAGGAAAGAAGGAAAGGGCTGTGTGTATCTGAATGTCAGAATGCAAAGCTTGTGGATAGCGGCTGCCGACGCTATGGGGTGTGAGAAGACCGCCAAACCCCATTCCCTTGGGGTTTTCTAACAAGGGTTGTGTACAGGAAACCGAAGAAGAATAAGAAGGAGGAATCGAAGATGAACGACATTGACGATGTCAGTGAACAGTTCAAACAACACGTCGTTCTGTACTATATATACTTGAGAAATGAAAGTTCGCATAGTTTAGGGGAGTAGTAGAAAACGGGCAATGGTTGATGGCATAGGACTTTTTCAGGACTCTACCGAGTTACTTACATACCTATGTTTACAATGCGCACAGACAACGTAACGCATGCAAAGAGCACCTACGCTATGCTTGAACGCGGTTTTGAGCCTGATCTTCTTTGAAGGACTGCTAAGCACAACCGTGCACTCCAAACTGATCTCAGAGGATGATAAGTACGATGCAAATGTCAAGTACGGCACTCAGTTTAAGTTAGATTTGTTGAGAGGGTCTCACCTTTCTGAACCTCAGGTATCACAGCACGACTTGATGAGCAAATTGTACCATTTCGAAATCGGCTTTTTTTTTTTCAGAACTTGATCATTAACACGTGCTATGTTATCGACTTCGTTTATACTAGTCTTAATAACAACTACCTTCCCATAACTTTGACCCCTTTTGAAGTTTCTGTACTTCACCTCAGTTCAAGCATTTGTCTCATGTACACGCTAACGGAAAAAGAGTCTACTTTTCCCTTTCGGATGGGGTCATCTCCATCATCATCTCGTTTCTCCTCTAGTCTACCTCGTTTCGTTTTTTTCTCTTCCTCATCCATGCCATCTCTGCTTTGTCAACGAGCTCAGCATTATTTAGGCCCTTCGGTTCCAGTCGTTGGCGGCTGTTGCTGCTTCAGAGCCAATCAGTTTGCCTCTGGGGTCAGTCTCGTTGAAAGCAGCTAGGCGAAGTGTCCCTTCCGAGCCCCTCAAATAGTCTCCCAACAAACCGTCGTTTCAAACTACTCGCGGTCCATCCCGCACCTCTCGGTCTGTTCTCCTACCTCTTCGGCGTTCCTTTTCTCGTCTCCCCCCCCTCTGAAACCCTTGCGTAGCTCGTTGGCGAGCTACGCGGGCAAGGAGCAGACACGGCCCTTTCCAATGGGAGCGCACTGAAGTCCGAGTAGATGATGTGGTCGTTGTTGTTGAACGGCTACTGCTGTCCGCCGCAGGAAATCAAGAGTCGAAGCGGACAACGAAAAGACCAGTCACCGGTGATGGCGGTGGGGGCGGTCTGGGAAATCTTAAAAATGTTGTCAAAAAAGTAAACATGCAATCAAGGTTCCCCGGGGAGACGGTTGCGCGTCTGGACGCCGGCGTAGCTTCGCCGACGACCCGCTGCTTTGCTGCTTCTGGCTCTGCAGGGACTACCGCTGCTTGAGCATGCGACCGGTAACCAACTAAGAGGGCGGACCGGTCAGTGATGACAAGCGAAACGAACGTTTCGGTTTTGAGTGGACGAGTATAAGATGTTGCCGCCCACAATTGTTGTTGCTGATCGTGGCTATGAACAAGGCACGGCCAGATGGACATTTCAGGTTCTCGAACGTCGTCTAACTACATGTTGGTTAAAGTCATATTAGGGGGCTTATTAAGTTTTACCCCTTGGAAAGATTTGTTACGATGCAGTGTATACTGAACTAACATTGTGCAGAACCGTCTATCTATAAAAGTTTCAACTTGATTATCAATCGTTCCAATGAACCGAACTAGAAGTAATTTTTAGTAGACATTAGAACTTAAAAAATAGTGTGATTTCTTATATATTGCTGGTTAGAAAGCAAAGCAGATTAGTCTTCTTATACTGCGTAACACATAAGCTTTTGAGGTAGGTGCGGCTGGCAGATTTTCTGTGTTGTGTCCTTGAAGGCGTAATTTCGCACCATCACTGTGTTAGGTGGCGTCCTTTTAACAACGAGCATTTAAAAGTGGGCCTTGCTGCTAGGCTGTCGGTACTGGATAGAAATAATCACCCCACTGAAGTGCTCGTTCCACTTTTCGCCGATGCATTCGCGTCTCAAGGGGCCTTATAAGGGGAGGACACTCAATACTCTGCGGCTTGCAACGGGTAGGAGGCAAGCAGAACGGATAAAGACGCACATGCTATTTAATGAAAACATTGCATTAAGACTTAGGACATGCTCGGCTAGACGTTGAAAGTTGCAGAAGTTTTTTCACATCTGAGGTTGGGTCAAGAGAAGAAGGGATAAATGGAGACTCAGGAAATAGGGGCATTTCGAGCAGCCCTTAACGACGTAGCGGGAACGTGATGATAGGCTAGCCACCGCATATTCCCCAGCTACAACAAAAGGACAACAGTGTTATAGATTAAAGGATAAAATAAAAATCTATTTTCTCTTTTTATAGGTGTTGCAGGTAACTAGCATGAGCCGTAAAGTTGATATTCAGCAACTTGATGGCAGACATTAATTGAAAAATAAACTTATTCCATTTTACAAAGTCTAACGACCGTAACGCTGTCGAGCCCGGCAGTTAGCGTGGTAATGTAAGGTGGGCAAGCTAATGGGCAACCTATAATGACTAGCGCAACAGCTATTTTGGATCATAATTGATATTTTTTTATTACTGGTCTGCTAGATCTGGGTTAGACGTTTTTTTTTTTGTGTTGTTTGATATTTTAACATTTCGAGACTATGTTGCGCCAGGACGCAGTATACTTGTTCGAGGAATAAAAGCCATAACACCATTCACTAATTACCAGCTTGAATTGTAATCAAAACGACGTAATAGGACGCATACTAACGATACGTCAGTGGCCGATTCTGTGTGCATTATTTATTTAGTATCCGGTTGTCTCTATTATATGAGGATCAGTTTTGCGATGCCGACGACTCACTCTAATGTCGTCGTGTTCGCCCGTCCAGCGAGAGAGATGTAGTTCATCATGTTGGCAGACTCGGCGGTTGGGATATACACTGCCATATACACAAACATAAACTATAATCGTTGCATATGAATGTACGCGGAACCGCCGGTCGATTGAAGCGTCCACAGTACCGTCAGCCAATGTGTTGTCTAATGGAAACTTATAGCGGGTCATAAAACAACTTGGTGATCGTAACGACCACGCTGAGCTTGAGTTAGCAGGAGTCTGAGTGAGGCTCAACTGCGAAAGCAAACGAGTGACGCCCTCAGCTATCCACCGAAGCGATGGCCAGAAACGTGCCGATGAATACCAATTGAGTCGATAGTGCCCAGTCTACGATTCGAGCTAACAGTACAGAACCGTGTTATTATTGCTGTTTGTGCGTCTACTCTCGCTGTTATTATTACTACGATTATTTTTATTGCTAAGCGGTGTAATCGCTCACGTTTTAGATTGTTCGATTACATAGTACTCCTTTGCTTTTCATCCTGTTGCTGATGCTCTCGTAGCTGCTGTAGAATAGTTACTTGTTGAATAAATCCGCTATATATATAGTACCAGATGCTTAGTTGTGAAAGCCAAACAAGAAAATGTTACTAAAAATTTTTTATACTAATTAGACGAAAAAACTGGCTCGATATTTTTCTATAAAAATCTCCACGAAGCTTCGTCAGTAGATGTTACCTATCAAATTCAAAATGTTTCTATAGCGTACGGTCGACACGATACGCTGCAGTGAAATTCGAATTATGGCATCAAATTATAAGATCTGCAACGTGCAAGTATTAATTTCAGATCAAAATGACATACTACAGGTAATCGATTGACATCGCGTCACAGAAGGAACACTTCATGCGTTCGTTCACCTTGTTTGCCTAACTGGACTGCGAGATCTAGCCAATGCTGCCGCCTAGGTTGCTCTCCTCGGCCGCAACTTCGTGCCCGCTAAAGACGGCAGCGGCGTCCCTAACGCCCCTTCTACTGCCGCTAGCTTCTGTGCTGAAACGAGAAGCGGCTCGCAGCTTAATGGACTTGCCACCTGACTCCACCAGCTTCGAACGGGCAACCCTGTCATCGCTCACAGGTTCAGCCGGAGCAGCAGCGGCCGCGTTTTCGTACAACACCTCGGCTGCTGATGATGTTGATGGGGTGATGAAGGCTAGGGCGTAGATGGAAGCTCGTCTCCGGCTTAGAAGCCGCGGCGCCGAACTGCCGGTTTCCTCGTTTTCGTCGGCGTCAGCAGAGGAGACGGGTTCTTCAACCCAGATTCACCCTCGTTTGCCATGTGCAAATGGATGACCGGCTTAAATCAAGTGCCGTTTGTCGGCAACTGCCAGTTGCCAGACGGGCAAAACGGGCATTTGCTAGACCTGTGCAATGACGACGACGACGACGACGACAACGACCCGTCTTTCTTTTTCTCTCGCTCGCCCGAGATGGAAAAGCTTCCCCGACTAGGGATCACACAGTTTCGCGGAGAGCGGGCACGCCCCTTAGGACACCCCGTCGAAGCCGCCTACCCTATCCTTAACCCCAGCTTCCCTCTGGTTTAGCTGCTCACGTGGCCGTCCTACCTCTCACCTAATAGGCTCCTCTCCTCAGCTGCGTTGTTCGCAACTAGTCCTTCCAGTGCGAAGCTACAGCAGCGGTTCGCTGATCTGCCCTCCCGTCTACCTCTCCTACAGCAGTTTGTGTTCTCGCTAGCAGCTTCAGTATTCCCTCTTTAGCATCCGCTGCTATGTCCCAAAGCTCGCTCGACTTGCGGCAACAGCTGTTGGCTACCTCTACACCCGAACGGATACAGAGAGAACGAGGATCACGCCTTCGCCTACCTCGCTTTGTTTCACGGACACTCGGCCGTATACCGGAGTACTCTCGTATACACAACAAACAGATACATCGACAGCTACGCGCTAAAGTGGGGCAAGTGTCGTTTGCTACAGTATATACACTACATTACATCGACAGGGGCTGTTCGCGGGTCCGCTTGACTGACCGACGGGTTAGGCGAACCGTCATGGGGTACTTTGATGAGAGGCATCATATCGACGCTGCAGAAGCTCCGCCTTGAAACGGACGAGGACACAATAGTCTGATAAGGAAGAAATAAATAATAACGAAGTTTAGTTGGTTGACAAATGGCAAAAGGTGCGCAATAATGTACAGAATAATCCCGAACTGGAACTCGCGCTGAGTAAATGAGCGTGTTTATTTCGTGTCCGAACAACGCCCAGAAACGATCGAGTGGCATTGTGCAAATGGACAGTAAGCAACAAGATTTGAGTCTGTGTTGTGCTGGTCGTTCATAAGGGGCTACAGAATTGGAATCAACGATAGGGGCAGCATCCCCTCCGCATACGAAACCTTAGATAGCATTATAACTGCATTAGTTATTGAAGCCAAACGAACCAATTCGTTTGGTCACAGGATAAAGCTGTGACGAAAACCAAACATAGTTCCAATCTGATTATCCAAAGCAGCTTCACTTCGCAGTCCTATAAGCGCTTAAGACCCAATTCCGGGCATCAAACTTGACGCATTTAGTCTACTAGACAACAAGCGGCGCTTTGTTTTATGCGGCGGTGCCACTCTTGCGTGCTAACATCTCATCCGGGGAGAGGATAAACGGCGACCGATTCTGGGTGGGGCAGTCTCGAAAAACAAATCGAACGACAAAGTATTAGAGCGTCTGCACCTGCGCTTGCTCAGGGTTGTCTATTTGGCTGGATTTAAACCATCAACCAGATAACGCAGTATCATTATTTAATGGTGTTATGGCATGCATCGCTTTATATATTATATTCAATCGGCCACTTAGCTATCGTCTCAGTTAGTAGCTGACTGAGATATATTGTTGGAAGCCGACCCATTCTACCATTTTACTTGAAGTTCAAAGCAGGCATATTTTCATACCGACGTCGAACAAGCATGAAAAAAAACTACAATATTTACACTTACATATTGCGCTGAATCAATTCTCAATCGTCCCTTTGTCCCATCCTATGGCTCCTTCCTAACCCCGTTGCCTTCCTAGGATTCTCTGAGAATTTTTTTCGTTGCGCCCCCAGATAGATTCGGTCTGTCCGAAATCGTGAGAGTGCAAAGATCAGACAAAATTGGTAAACGTTCTCCTTTTCATGAACGAGGTTCTTGGTCCGATTCAAATCAGCGAAACGTCGTACCATCACTGCTGCCATCGTCGTCGCCAAAAGCGGGCACGAATCGGCATGGGCGCACGATGAGTCCCAGTGCGTTTGTCGTCACAAAGAGAGTTGGATAACCTTTTGATCGGTCTCTTCAAATATTCAATTAGTGCTTCGCTTTACCTGCGTAATCCAGCGGAGCAGTGCTACTTCCTTTGAAGGGTGCCTTCCATTTTAGGCTCCTTTCCTGAGTGTGCTACTGCATACGGACACCGAACGAAATTTCTTTTCGCCTTCAGTTGCATTTTTCGCCACGTTAAACGCTAGCAAACATCAGGCAGTAACGTAGAGGCTGGTCATTAACAGTAGAGGCGCGCCGAAGCCTGTCTCGATTTTGGGGGGATTTTGCCTTCTGACAGACTTCCAAATTGTAGATGGACAGCATATGCAGCGACGCGTCGAGCCCTACGCAGTAAATTCGGGAACTTACGCCTACCCAATGGTGTCATTTGCGCGAAAATACAGGTTTTCATTTGAGAGCGTACACATTGTTTCTACAGTGGGTGACAGCATCTATCACGGAGGTTAGAATAGAGGCTAGGAAACTTCTGCGTCAAAGATAAGTTCTCGTAGACGCCTCCCTGCGATAGGTTGCTCGTAGTGAAAACTGATAATGCAGCTACCATTCAAATGTTGCCGTAAGCCGTTGTCGATAAATCTTAGCGGAATCAAATTTATAGTAGCTGAAAGCAAACTCGAGATGGCACTTGCCAGTGTATCCGGGGGTGCTATAACCGCCAGTCACTTCATGCGAAATGTACCATAAAACATTTTGCCACATCTGAATAGGCCTTGTACTTCAGCGCTGTATTCCAAGGCCTTAAATCGGCATTCGCTTTCTTCGGTAATGACCCGAGTCCTAGATCCATATAGAAAGAAGCCCTGTGTGGCTGACTAGAGGTACATCACCCGGGTCGACCGCTTAGGAAGTCGACATAAAGGGCTGAATGGCACCTACGAACTTTCCCGTCCTTCACAAGCTTGACAACAAAACAAATGCGAGTTAGGTTACGAACGTAACATCATTTAGTCGTGAAATTGAATTGTCGTAGGGTACCGACTATGCACGCTGAGTGGAACCATCGTAAAGTAACTTACACAATAAGAATAATACTCTTTGCTATAAAGCGGCTGCTGTTCGATGAAAGTCATATTTTTTATAATTTGGTAAAAGTAAAAGTTTTCAAATCTGAGAACTACTTACTTATATTGATAATAGAATCATTAAAACATGAAAAAAACAAATATAGTGTTTCCTTTGGAGCCGATTTGTATAGAACCGCTTTTGGCTTAAGGTTAATAAAAATGTCCATTATCAGAAACACGAAATAACTGTTTATCTCATTCTTTCGCTAATGATATGTGTATTTTTCTAAAAAGCTGTGGTACCTATACCCGATTGTCTCTTATCAGTGATTGCGACGAATTGGAGCATATTATATATCTTTGAGCCGATTCGGCACGCACTTTGCCAAAATGGCTAGGACAACTGGCCATCACCCAAAGGTTCTCTTTGTATTGTGAAAGAAGGACAACAGCTTAAAACCCAAATTCGATTTGAAATTCGAATTGAGTGAGTCGCATCTTCGTTGGTCAGCATAACCCCGCCCTGCAAGAAGACAACGAAGTCAGCAATACAGTCTCACTTACCCAATGTACTGCATCCACGCACCTCTTCGAGTCCACGGGCCGAATGTCTCAGACTCAGAAATGCGTGACGCGTGGCCAACCGCACTGAAGACTTTGCAATCAAATGCAAAGAAGAGATATCCTGCTTGAGGCCAGTAGAACTTCCAGGCCATAGCATGTGCCAATGTACGACTGCGACGGTTTAGTATTGTGTGTGTGTATGTTGTATTAGACGCAGGCAGTTTGTGGCTATCTATACAAATTTGCAGACAACCTGTTTACTACTTCGTCTCTCGTTAGAAGATGCTTGGCTTTACCTATGACAAGCTAAACTGTAACATACTTGGGCATATTTCATAGTCCCTGACAAAGTTATCCTGGCGCTCTTTGTTGAATCCTTCAATGCTGCGCCGTCTTCGCCCCCCCCCCCTTCCGCCTTACCCCACGCCCCTCTTTCTCTTTGTCAAGGTATATCTTGTCGTTCTGCCTGACTGGCTTCCGCTGAACTGTGTATATGAACACACAAACGTGTGCGTTCGTTCTTGCGTGCTCTCTGTCATGGCGCGCTGTTAGCTAAGGGAAGCGTCCGGCGACATTTTTTGGTCATCTCAGCTTTGCATCTTAACTTCTAAGACTTCACTTCTCTGCCGATTGTCGCCAGTCGACAGACAGCTCAGTCTAGTTAGATAGCTTGCCTACCAATAGGGTTCACTGGTTCACTGAGTACCACATACTGGGTCCGCTGATCTGCTTTACGACCGAACAGGCACCTCAGCCCGCATAACGACAATAGGTTGTTTTCCCGCATCGTAATCTAACACGCATTGAGGCGTACAAATTTACTTCTTGAATGTAAGTAGATGGAAACGATAGCAAACTATCTGAAAAAGAGCATAACTGGCGCTTATCAGGGACTTTTTTTTTCGAAATGATAGCCCGATTTCAGTACTCTGACATTTGCTCTAAGTCTATGAATTTAGTGATATATACAGAATGTGTGTCGATTGAGCAGCTTTTTTTTTGTTTTTTTTTTGTATGGAATGCTGCCTAAATATGCGCTTTTGCTAGCAAGTCAGGTTAAACGATTTCAGTTTTACGTTCAGAAACCCTTTTTGAAGTGACTGGCTGGGCCAGTAAGAGAGATTATATCTAGTCCCAGCATCCAACGTACACCTCTCATGTATTCTTAAGATGAGTAGTCAAAGACCCTAGCATTGAACCATCGGAAATTTTACCTTTTTGTGGCAATATCGGAAGTTCATCACTGCCGCCGACATTTTATGCTTGTTTCTGCTGAGGAAAAGCGCAGATCCTCTTCAAGGCTGTCGTCGTAGAGGGTGCAGCGACGTGCACACCAACATGGAGTCCTTTTTTGTGTCTTATGAATTGCGATCCTACAGTCCGAGTCGCGTCGTAGGTTTCGAAGCAACAAATACCCCCCGGCCACCGCATCGCACCAAGCTATAATGGAGGTAGCCTTCTACACGTTGGATAAATTTGTGTCTATGTAGATGAATCGATTATTCTTATTTGAATTTATGACATACGGTAATAAAAAAAGGTAAACTACAGAAGTTCTTCCAATATCATGCTTGACTAAGGACCGTCCAAAATGGCGAATATTAGCCACTTCCTTGCAGTAACGCATACAGTGTATGACGATATTTTGATCACTAGAGTATATGCGTTCGTTAAAAAAACATGTTAGCAAATTATTTCATCACCTGAAACACTATGGGATGCAATACTATCCTACGCGTTCTATTGAATTCAATCTTAGTCAGCTATGACAAAACAAAAGGAACTGGATCTTGGGTAGTTTATGAAGTTTGACCTAGTTCCGTAGATCGGTTATAAGACGAGCATCACTTAACGTTCAGACTGAGCATCTGCTCAACGAGGATCTCACTTGTCGGAGAAGTCATACGGATAATAAACAAGTCAACATGGAGCTGAAATCCGAAAGTCTAAATATATAGAAACTCTCGTTATTAGCCCCCATTTATATACCCAAGCCGCCCCTTCCGCATTAACCTTCAGCACACCCATATATTGGCATTATCTTACGTACCCTGCCATTTGCCCTACTCTTTTATCGACTTCAGTGGGAGAGAGTGCTTAGCACTACCCCAGCATCGTCTTCTACTTTTTCTTGTTCCTTCTAACCTGAACCGCGAACCTAAATGACAGTCAATAAGGTTTCGTAGCATGCCATGCTTGTCTTGATGTCGGCCCCAGACCTTTCAGATAACGACGTCTCCCCCCGAGTAACTTTGAGCCAGTCCAGTCTGTATGTGGCTGCCCCGCCCGCACTGGCCGTCACCCCTCGCTATATCTGTTCTTCTTTCTCTCTCTATTTCACATTACTTTCTCTCCAAGTGCGTTGCCAATTGTGTAAGTGTAAATGGCCGATTTGGCTTTATTCTCTATCCATAGTTTGTCTCCCACGTAACCCCAACAGCTCGTTAACCTCGTGTGACATGGAGCCTTGCTTCTCGACATACCCCCGCGTCACTTTCACTCTCCCAGCAACTTTATCCCGACCTAGAGAGCGCCATCGATATCAGCATATGGTCGATCCCGCACGGTGATCACCTTCATTCGAGCAGACGACAAAGAACGGGTATGGGGGCTGGGGTTCGACGTTGGAACGACAAAGGAATTCCTGACACTGCCTTTTGCCATGTCGAAGACTTCGCATGCTCCGCCGTCGCAGATCCCATCTACATCTTTGGGCCTCTACAGTTTGCACTCGTTATCAGCCGTTGTTGTCGTCGTCGACGTTAGAACAACGTCGTTGGTCGGTAAGGCGGCCACTACTTTTCTTCCGTTATCACGATGTTACCGCTAGCGCCTACAACGACAACTGCAGCTATTACTTCTACGACCACCAGTGCTACTGATCGGGAAACGCTATCTTTTGTGATCTTTGTTCATCCATGCTACATTCGTTATCTTCCACCGTGATCTGAACGGAGGCGAGAAAGCTGGGAAAGCCTTAGACAAATACGTACGTGACATAAGGAGCTACTTTTCAGGCCACGACAATGTTGACTATTTTTCCAAAATGACTATTACTGATGTTGAAAAGAGTGCAGTAGACGCAGGCCAGCTGTAAACGACACGAACGATAGAGCTATGATACATACATGAAAACTCATATTATCATGGATTTATCGTTATACTTTATTGCAATATGATTTGGCACGCACAGGAGTCAGTGTCACATAATAATTGTATACGAGTCGAACAGACGCGAATAATATAGCCCGCTACAAAGACGCGAGTTAACTATACAAATAGCCCTATTTTACTATTTATGCTAGAGCGTATAATATATTTTCCACTCGATCTCTATAAGGCATGAGAACTTAACCCCCGTGACCTAGCTTCTGGGTCGGCGAAATGCCAAAGTGTCATCTACATCATTCAATCCAACTAACTTACCAAAAGTGAACTCTAACTTACCGGAAATCCAAAGAGCACGGGGGGCTAGCACGAGTTCGCGTACTCTCTGCACCTCTTCACCATTCAGGCAAGGGATCACCGTCCAAAAAGGCGAAAAGACGCAGCTGGCAAGGAGCGGAGCGGTTTTCCAACAGTGGCTTGCAGCCGAGTATCACCAAGTGTCTCTTCTATTCGTTAAACAGTTGAGCCACAACGATCTCTGCCATCCAAAGAGGCCCTATAGTAACCGCAGCCTGAGGGATTGAAATCGTTGCGACGTCCCTCTTTATCCACTTGGTATGGGCGGGCACGCGCCAGGCCTTTTCCTTACGGAACCACTTCTTTTACTTTTCCGTTTTACTGCAGAACGACTATCACCGGGCGGTAAATGTGCGAAGTAGTGCGCGAGTGCGTACGTAAGTGTGTGTGTGTGAAATCTATGTGGCCTATATGTGTATCACCCTTTGCTTACCGTTAGAACTGGTTCCCTCCACTCAATTCGAAGCGCATGCGATGCCCTGCTTAGCTGTTCAAATTCCCATCACAACATCGAGGCACGAAGGAAATAATTGAAGTTCACTGAAGTAAGATTAAGTCGAATTGTTTTTGAGCTAATCTATAATAAACAGACACACATAATTGTCCCTGTAAGTAAACAGCAATCTTTTTTTGTGCATGAAAAGTATGGCGGGAAAGAGCGCATCTGTAATTAACGCATGTGGGAATTGACAAATAACGAGATTAAAAACAGCTTGCCATTGTCGTAGTACCTTGACCAAGCCACGGGTAGCGACCGCCAATACCGCAAATGAAAACGACACTAAGCGATTTCGTAACAGAAATTGCCACAGATTTGCCACGGCAATGACATGAATGGATGTATCATTAACATTAGCCCCTCAACACGCTGGCGTAACAGTGCCAGCTGTATCAGGAGTAAATTACTAGGCATTTACATAGCGTCGCGGTGGTCGCGTTCGACGTCGTAGAACCTTCTTAGCTTCCTGGCCGGATGACGCGCTTGTATTGTGGGCGTCTGCAACACGTCAAAGAGTCTAAATAACCTCAACCCTAAATAACCTAATACTGCAAAGAGGCACCACTACGATAGAATCGGCGACCGAGTGGGGGTGTATGGTCAGGGCATTGGCAACTTACGTAATCGCTTTCTCCTGTAGCATTTTCTGATATATTTATCTCAAAAGTACAAATTTTACTAATGAGGCATGTTTTCTCAATGAGAAATATGACGCAGTCGTTCGTGGATAATCATATCATATCACAAAATGATCGAATAGGCTATTAGAAAATAGGTAAATGCGCGTGCTCCCCAGGCTGTTAGCACAGGTCCCTTATAGGCTTATAAGTTACAATGGATGGGCGATAGCTGTGCCTAGAATAGCGATTTGAGCGGTGGAGAAACTCTGAGCAGGTTGAAGATTTACCTATCAAATGGAAAACAAGCGTGGGGATTCCGCTTCGCCGGTTCTGTTTTCCTTAGAATCACTGTATGCATTGTACGGGCCCATTCGAACCGCTCGGAATGTATCTAAACGGATAGTGAGACTGATTTGTTACGAGACATTAACTAGCAGCTCGTACTATCAGTGTTCTCTTGTCGACAATTGGTTGGAGATAACGATCTACAAAATCATTCGATGTCTATAGTATAAAAGAATTCTACTGTAACAATTAATACAAGCAGCAGCGAAGGAATTAACACAGATGGATGCCGGATACCTGTAACTTACGTCCTCATATCTAGCACACGTTAGTCCAGACTTAAGGGGTTTCATTATTATCAGCTAAGGAATAGCGCTATCTTCGATGTCAATTAGGTACTGCAACCTATCTATTTTCAAGCGGTGTAATGCTATTGCAAGAAGCATGTCACACCTGCCATAATTTAAGTATACAACTTACAGAAATTGTAATAAAACTATGCGTATTACATATTATATTAATATACCTTAATGAATTAAAATATGCTTCATGCACGACGCCTGCTGACTTCTACGTAACTGAACATCTACGTAAACTGAATGCGCTCTAATAGAGAGCATTCAGTTTACGTAGATGTTTACTGACAAAAACGGCGAAACAGGCTGACGATGCTAGCCCAATCAATGCCGCGACCACCAGTACAGTTCTGCCGAAGTCCAGCTGAAGATCTAGCCTCCGACAAATCCGATAGCCGGACAATCATTACAGAGTGAACGTCTGTATCGGTCCTATTTTGTCTTTTGTCTGCACTTACGTCAATAGGAGTCGTAGCGGGTCTCGTCGAGAGATACCTGTAAGGGCCGTTTTCATTTATTGATTCATCCCTGCTGTGTCTGACGCTAGTTTGAGATAAATCTTCAAGACTCATAAAAAAACCTAGATATCTATAATAGCTCAAAGCCAACGTCGTGCGAGAAGTGTCCTTTGAACATAGATAGTTGAAACGTTCCAAATGCTTCATTCGGCTCCGGGAGATAACTAGAATACTAATCGACCTGCGAGTAGCGCAAATTTAAATAGTTTGAGAAATAGACGAGCAAAGCAATATCAATACTTTAATGATACGTTCATTCAGCCCTTCTTTTTCTATATTTAAAACAAACGGTAACAAATTGGACTATCAGTATAAAACGACTGTCAGCGTCAGGTTTATCTGTGCCCCACTCGTTCGATCACGCTACCATTGAGTGGTCAGCACAGAGCTCCCGCACAAAGCACAGCGATGCCCAATATCAAGTTGTCGCCCTTACCACAGCAGCAGTCATACGACACAGTTGTATAGTATAAACCTCTGTTTATCTTCGTTTCGTCTCTTCAGATTCTACCTTCAGACCTTGTCTTCAGTGTCGTTTTCGTTTCATCTACAGACAGCGACCAGCCGTTCTGCTTGCATTTCTTGCGCGCCCGGAAATTTCGCAGGATGTTCCTCCAAATCTGAGCACCGTCCCGCTGTCCGTAGTGGCAGTAGTCACAGTAGTGCGACCGGAAGAACATGGCTTCTTATCTTTAACCGTTCCCCACCGTCGTCCGTCCAACTCTACTTCTCCTGTTTGCGAAACCCATGTTGTAGCTCCGACGGGCTGGCTCGACGTCTACCGACATTCGTGCTACTGCCGGTGTTCTCCCTCTCCCCCATTGGGTTTCGTTCTTGCACATTCTCCCTGAAAGGCTCAGCCCAGTTTCGTTTCTCTCTGACGCTATGCCTCTTGCTCTCCGTCAAGGTGTTGCGGGCGTAGTTGAAGGCTGGCTCGTTAGCGAGTCGCGACTACCACAAGGCTCTGCAGCGCGTTATGGCGGGGACCGTCTTTCCATACTTATCTGCAATGGCAGGCGGACGAGAGGAGAACGACGTCGTAGACAGGAGGGTTTTCGTTACCGAATGCGCAGCCAACCGCGCGATCTCTTTTTTCTTCGTATCATACAAATTGAGACAGGAAAGTGCCGCTGTGCTAATAAAGTTTCCAGCCACATTGTTTCTAACAGCTCTCAACCGTGCGCTTAAATATCGACGAAACTTTTTGAATCTGTTTGCCCAAAATCGACACGACCGCCGCCTATCACGCTACAGTCAAGGCGTGTGTTGTTCACACGCACAACGAATAGCAGGTAGGGTGCAAAGGGAAAGGTTGCAGGCCTTATCAAAGTGTTGACTCGCGCTATAGGCTACCCGAGGTTGACGGGAACCAATTTGAAAAAGTTGTTGGAAGAGGACCCTATCAGGCATTCGACATCTCAGGACGCTGCTGTTTAAACCTTGCTAAAGATTACTTGGTCCTGGCCAAAACTATGTTACACCGTCCGATTCAGACGACAGAGAAATAAAGTTGGGAGTCGAGGCTGAGAGGTTGGAGTGACCCAGGCAGCTCGCTTCCGGTCCTCTGCGTCCGGAAGACATCCTTCTACAGTTCATTGCGATACAGCGACGGCGAGGCAAGCAAACTTGAATTCCTTTGAATCGATGGATTACCCAACCCATACACTGATGATCGCTAGGGATCGCCCAGTTATCAAGAGCTTAGTAGAGTAAATCGATGTTTAAGCCATGACGGTCGGTCTCGCGTAGGCCGTAAGTGAGAACATTTCTGTGAATCATATCGTGCCCAACTCGGTAGGCGTTACAATGATGATTGAAGAGTGCGCAGGGATGAGTGGGAATGATCTATAAGATTTTGAGTTGATGCGCCGAACGAACAAATATCTCGCATGGGAACCTGAGTTGTAGCTTCAGGTGAGCTTACAAATAGAGGTGCAACCATGATTGATTAAAGAGTTTCTTTTTTTTAGATTTGACTTGTTTGCTACCAAAGTGGCTTTTTAAACCAGTTATTTTTCAGAAACTAAAGGAAACGTGGGTTCCAATAGGGTACTCCGTATTTAGCAATGGTACTTCCCGGAGCCGTTATTTAAGGATAAAGAACATTGAAGTTTTATATACGTTGCTTCCCCAATGCTCACTGAACACCTTCGTCGCCTGCGTTTAACCCCGCATATTTATATATTTCATACATTTTGAACACGGGTGAACATTAGCAACTTATCTGAAGAACCATTTCCTGCGATCCCCAACATTCGGACATTTAGCAGAAAAAACCAATATCAACCCACTCCTGTAGGAAGCGACAAAAGCTACTAAAGTTTTCTGATTCGGGCAAACGAGTAATTACTTCAAGACCTCCAACCACCGCCCAGTTTTGGATCCCCTCGATACGGCTTTACAGCGTCACAATGAAAATGAGACGCGAATACTCTAATTATGCATTTAGCATGATATCCATTTTATACTGTTTTGTGTACAAATTTAAAACCACTTGCCAATACCATCTTATAGTAACCCGCTTCCTCCTAAGACAACACCTGAATTAAGCGACGATTGATACTCTATGACTGCTTAGTGGCGTAAGTACTGAATAGAATACGTGCAATATTGTGTACACCGCGTTGTATTGTGCTTAAAGCAAGAGTCAGCAACAGTAAAGCTTCGCCATCCTAGGAAGTATTTCGTGGGTAAGGCATGCTGCGTAGAGGCAACGCTGATGTCGGATAACATGGCCACCGTTGACCCATTAGAATTGTCGGGGTTGGCTCATTTGAATATCTCAGTTGCAGGAGAAGCAGTTCTTGCTGTTACTAGCATAGCCTAACGGCTCCTCTTAAAACTATCAGCATGCACGTCAACACCTCAGTGCCCAATTTATCCTCCTCACCGATACTGGGGACACTCCTTGATCTCTCTCTCTCTCTCTCTCCCTCTCTCTTTTATATATATATAAGGCCAAGGGAAAAGCAGTGCACTCAGGGTGGGATTGAGAGCAAATGTGTGGATCTGCCACAGGCTCTGTCCGGAGCAACACACAAAGAGCGAAACGAGCACACAATACACACCTTAGGAGTGCCTTCCGTGGCAACTGGGTCACGTTGGTGAGTATCGGTGTTCGCCTGGCATTGAAGCACAGCCCGCTTGAGGACTTGACCGAATCGAAAGCCTTGGAGAGTCAATTGATTTTAGTTAATCAAATTCGATTCGCACGCTTCCACCGCAATCTTACGAGATACAAGATAAACGTAGTGTTGATACCGGTTTATGCAGCGCCAAACTAGCTAACAGCACTCTCCTAGTGAATAGGTGAGTGCATACTCAAATCTTGGCAAACTTAACAGTTAGAAAGGTGTATAAGGTTTGCGGTCGTCGTGCGGCAGAAAAAAGTGATGTTCAAGTGTAAATGTACACCACTTGCAGTTCCGTCGAGACGATCCCCAGATCACTAAGAGGGTTGGGCTCCAAAATGGAGAACATGTTTTAAGCAGGCGTTGTAGCCAAACCCACCAAAAGTGCGTGTGCTCTTTGTATGAGTGCTGCCTAGGGAATAGCAAAATAAAAAGACAGTTCGAGCTACTGCTTATGCTTCTACTGACGATGGAAACGGGTCCCAAAAGTGGGTCTTTCATTCATGACAAACTGGGAAGCAGCCTCACGAAATGTTCGTCTGATAAGGAACAACAAGCAACGAAGTAGTCAGCGTCTTGCAAAACCTCAAAACCGATATCAGCAAACAAGAGCTTGGACAAATCTGACCTCAGAAATTCGTCAGTGGTTCACCAACTATTCGCATTTAAAAAACGACGAGGTTAACCTTGGAAAAGTCGAAAACACTGGATTTTGCAGCATCAGCTCGCTTCATGTGGTCCTGCGATGCTAAAATCGAGGGGTGATGGAGGCAAGCTGAGACAGAGCAAAGTCAGCGCGTAACATAGAGCCGTGTTGCATTCAGCCCGCAAATCCATCGTCCAATTGCAACTTTTTTTTTCCTCTTCACCGACAAGATCCATGTCACTATTGCCAACAAGGCCTCTACTAAGGGTTCTGTGCAAGTCGAATTTTGGGAAAACGCAGCATTCCTCAAAAGCACGCCGCTATCGTCCCATTTTATTGGATCGGTTAGTAGTATTATTTAGCTTGCGTATAGTTGATTCTATTTGAGTAAATCTAAAAAGAGAATATGGCTGGCTTGAGGTGCATGCTCGAACGAGCCAATTGCTGGTCACATATCACACACGATTTAAAAGAATGCCAACAGGAAGACATTGTAATCAAGGATTACGGCATTTTCTTTCCCTTCCTGGCACATTTATTGCTGATACATTCAAAATGTGCATCGCGTATCGATCCAGACAGCATCGCTTCGCCGCTACTACTACTACTACTACTGAAAGTTGCCGGCGCAAGGCTCTTTTGTTTTTGGAACATCAAGCAAACGTCAGAGATGGTCCTAGTGTATCGAATTCGCGAAGGTGATGTCCGAAACAGACAACCGATGGCTTCGTCTGGTGTCGCAGCTGTGCAGTCAGCGCTATTGGTCCTTAGGACCAAAACAGTAAAGATAACCGTAACCTGACTGATGACCCAAATGCCATCGATGGCGACCGATTGCTCGCTCACAAAGTCAGCAGATGGACACTATCGACGGATCAGATAGCGGTAGCTGTAGTGGAGCAGATGTCGCCGCAGTATCATCCACACGTCAGACACTGTATGATCTCGATTCGTGATTATCCATTTTACTAAGATGTTGGTTTATCGACGTCTGCGGAGGATCCCTGTTGATTGAAGTGCATTGATTCTTACGTCATAACTATACCCGTAGTTGGAATAAGTGAAATCTATAATTTGGCCTCGAACGATACGGGTGCATGGTCGTTAGTCATTACTGATTATTGGAAGGGTTCATATACAATGCACGCGCATCCCAGCCGATCATGCAGCTGTGCGTGCATTACTGAACGGTGAGGTGTGTTAATAGTGTTCGTGCGGAAACAGTTGTAATGATTTTCCATGAATTGTTTTTGTCGAAATTTTATTAGATTGCTTACGAAGACGCAAAGTTTTGGCTACCAATTGGCCTATTCCAAATGTGGTTGCTATGGCTTTTGATACTAATGTTGCTGCTATGCGTAGCTCAAAAACAATGCCAGTTCGATGGTGCCATCGAATGGCACATCAGTTTCAATTGTTCCGTCTTCGATCTGCTCTCAATTGTGGAAAATAGCATCTTCTTACCTCGTTTTAGATGCCATCGCCCATTGTCGCCCACCAACGGGCAAGTGAATCAACTAGCAAACCACGTTTCGAAGTGCTCTGCTTCACTCTCATCAGCTGTCCTTAGAGGTGGCAGGAACAACGGTAATACTAAAGTCCTCGCCTGAGTGACCATTAGAAGGTTTTTTGCCTCTTCTTTGTCTTCTTACGTCGGCGAGGTTTTCCCCACCTTTCCCTCGCTCAAAACTCTAAGACGCTGTGCAGTATGACGACAAACCCCATACGACAAACTACTATGATCGTCAGCTGGCCGCTCAGAGGCAGCAAGCGTCTCGCGAAAGGCCGACCGGCCAAGAGGCGCGAATAGGTTCCGAAGCGTCGGCGCCACTTTGCGTCAAACAGTTGATTAGCTTTCCCCATAGCGGCTAGACGAAGTGAGAGAGGTAGGAGAGGGAAAGAAAGATCGAGCCAGCAGCAGAGAAGAAAGGGGGAAGGCAGACAGGCAGCCAAATCTTGGCCTTACCACAGCCACCTTCAGCAAACTGGCAATGGCCAGCTTGCATCGTAAGAGGATGTGGCAAAAGAAGACTTCTCTTCCGCAAGATTTCAAGTGCGTCACACGGAAATGGCCGTCGCGGTCGAAGCCTTAGCAGCGGCAGTTTCGCTCGGTAGAACAAGGATGAAGAGAGAGCGGCTCTAAGGGAATGCGCACGCGAGAAAAAACGAAAAGAGAAGGTAGAGAAGATGTCTCATCTGAAAAGTGTATGTGTGTCAAACCATGCTAAGGATGAGCCAATGCGAAATTTTTTGTTTTCCTTACTCAGACGAACAGAGAGAAGGCAAAAGACAGGGAGAAGGTGGCATAGCGGCCTAGCGAGCATTGAGCGGTCGCTTGGCTAGCAAAAGCGGTTGCAACGGGCCCCAGTGGCAAGTGGACGGACTGAACCGGTAGCGACATTTTATCTGCTCATTGGTCTGCCGCTAGACAGTAGCGTGGAGCGGGGATTTCATGTCGAGACAACTTAACGTCACAGAAAGGGCATCGGAACAGAAGAGCTGGCACAGAAAGACTTACGCTACGGCAAACGCAGAAGAGGCATTGAGTGCGTTTTCTCACGCAGCTATAACCAGTGGGCCTGAAAGGTGAAAAGGCTCAACCAGACCAACAAGGGGCCGGTAACAGCGACGAGCAACCAGGTGGAAAGTCGTTGTCTATGCTCTTAAAAACTCCAGCTGTCGCATAAGATAACTGAGAAGTGGTGCATAGTACGTTGTACAATACATATGTAGTCTATTGGATTCTAGTTTCAACGCATTTATATACCACTGAATACAACTAGTTGAAAGCTTTAGAGACTACCTGAATTTGAAAAAGACATCCTTATCACTAAGGGCAGCTTTTATCACGTTGACAACATTCCCGCCACTACGCGATGTTGAATTTTGTTTAGTAACCAAAACAACACATATTTGCCGTAAAAAGGACTTAGTCTAGCTACAAGGACTACTAGACCCTTTTTTACCTTTTAATATCGTTAATTATTGCAGAAATTTAAGCACAACTATCGTCCCACACTAATATACAGGCAGTATACACCGTTATCGTCACATTAACGTTTTGGGTGGTTTTTTACTTTCCGTTCTTATTTGGTAATGAGCGACTTTGTTTCCTGTAGGAAACGTAGCATAGTATCATGTCGGTATTCTTCCAATGCCCGAAACTGCTGCAGCAACTCAATTTCGGGGCTGCATAAGTGTGGGCATTTTGCCCCTTCTCGATCTCAAGCTTTCCTCGGCACATCCAATTTGTTTTATGCGGATTCAGCTATATGCTGGTGCCAATGGTAGCGTAACAATGACACCGGAGTAACGCCGTCGGTATCGACGATATTCGTATGTGCTCCTCTATATATCTGTAAGCATATTATTTTATATTGCTAGCACTGGCGTGCTCTCGGTCGCAGAATATTTCGTATTTGTTTTAATTGTTACTAATTTGCCACCGGCCAGGTATTATCTTGAATCGAATTGGATTATCGCTAATCGCCTGAGAATCTCGTTACTCGCCAGGAGTGATAGCGTGTTTGGCAGGAAAGTGGCTTCACTTACTTCCAGCGACAGTACGGGACAGTCATTGTCCTTTAAGGTTTTAGATAGGACTCCGCCTAGGGAGCGCGGTGCCGCCCCGTCGCAGATACCCAAGAGACAAAAGGGTCTGGTATCGCTTTCTGCTTTCCGATGATTTCGGCTAGCGAACGTAATGGCAGCCGTAATTTGCTTCTGCGCCCTATTATTTTGCGACAAACAAGGAACAATAGAGAGGGAAATAGAATCAGACTCATAAAATTGACACGGACGGTGCATCAGCATATATTTACATGACTTTTTAAATAAGTAATTAGTGACTGAATTAAGAGACGTTTAAAAATGTTCTTTGTGTTTTTTTGCTTTCGATTTAGGCTTTTCGTCAAAAAGGTATATATAGCGGATCTGTGATAGATTCAACGACTTTATGTGTCTGAATCTACCCTTTCATAGATGAGCTGCGTACGCTGTACAGTAGCTAATATTCAGATTGATTTTCTATGTAAAATAAGGTCCCAATAATGAACTAGAATGCTCAAAAGGGCCACTTCTATTGATAGGTGAGCCAGAAGTGAAAATACTTAATGTATACCTAAAATTACTACCTTTAGGTGAAATATATCATCGACAATCGTGAAAGCTAACGTCGAGTGTTCCTGACTTAGTTGGCCCATCTTCTACTATTAGTAAATGTACTGCAAATTTACTTCATCGCGGTATTTAGAGTTATCTATCTAAAAATGGCTATTTATAACCACTGCCGTACAAAGTTTGCAGGGGTCTCGCAAGAGCTCTAACGCATGTAAAACTAGCACTTAAACTACGCATGCAGTAATACACCTTTATCGTTTTCCTTTGAGGTCTAAACTCCAATTTGATTTTTCAGCAACAATTAATTAAGCAATAGATAGATAACCTGTTGATGATATTGACAATACTGCATCTGCGACAATATTGTTCCCGGAGATGAGCTTGTCAATGAGTGTTTTTTCAGATCGAAGTAACGACGCCGTATACAATGCAATGGATGCGTTTGTAGGAGGAAAATCTAGAAAGTAAAATGGACAAAAGTCGGAGCCTTCTGTTTACGTTCCTGAGACGATAAGTGACTTCATAGGTGCTCCGGGCGAAAAGAGATACGGATAGAAAAATTCTTCCTGTCCAGAGAAGTGCTCAGAGTTGTTGGATGATGTGATGTAGGCCACCAAGGACTAGTTTCGGCTTGCTACGGCATCCAACCATACCACTGGTTACCAGTGGACATCACTGATAATGAAGTCAAATCGGCCAAAATAGCTAGATTCCTCTCGTGTTCAGTGACTTCTTTGTGCAGTTGTGCAGCCACATAGGCAAGATACATTGACACCCCCCCTCCCACAAGAGTCAGGCATCTTTTGCGGTCTCCCGCGCCGCACTCATCCTGCTTGACACTATCTCCCCTAAACGGGAATGAAGTTGTTTCGCAAAGCGCGTTCCTCGTCCTTCTCGTGGGCCGCCTTTCTCCGGTTGGTTACCCCGCTGACTGCCCGCATTTAGCTAGCACGGCCACAACCGAAACTACCCCATAGCTACTACCATCACAAGCGTACGTTCCGGACCCCTTAACCCCCATGGTTATTGACCAGCTTCCTACTAACACATCTACGCTTACTTCTCCCGCATCTTTCCCTTAAACTCCGTGTTTATCATCGTCAGCACACAGAGAAGAATTGGGAGACGACCGCCTGACTGGGTGGTTTTCCCTGCAGCGACTTCCCCAGCCAGTCAACCCCACTCCCACCAACCGCCTGTGGCCACTGTTTGAACACCATGGTTTCCGGTCTATTTCTGCTTGTTGTTGTCGGCGATTATCAGCAGTAGCAAATGGGGAACCGGCGGCATCAGCAGAAGTATCATCAGGAGTACCAGTAGAGGCCGCAATGGTTGTAGCCATTGCAGAGTTGCTGTGGAGTCGCCGCAGTGTCATAGAACGGGTGGCCCGTATAGTTGGTTTGAAACGGTCCGGCGCGGCCCGTTGCTGGTTGCAGCAAAATGAACGGCTCTTCTTAGTCGTAGTTTGACATCCTACTTTGGCCTACACCCCAACGCAGAACAAGACCGGCCGTGGACACGGCGCTTGGCGTGAACTGTAGTGGCAGTTGTAGTCGTCGTAATAATAGTAGTTGCGCACCATTATTGGGAGCTGGCGTAGCGCCCGGGAGCGACGCGCCGTCACGAACAGGAACAAATTGGCACCGTAAGCGTGGGAGGCTACTTCCTGTTTCTTCCTGGATCTCTCGTTGACCATCGTTTGGTGCATTTGCGATATCTGTAAGCGTGTCTAACCGTGCACAAAATGAATAGTGAGCAAAGAAACTAGTGATAACTAACTGAATATAAACTATAAAGGTTATAATCGTTTTAGCTTAGGACTATCAAAATGAAACTTTTCTGGTTCCGGTATGTTCCGCAAATCTAATAGATACGTGTAAGCTTTATAACTACATACCTTACAATACATAGATGTTTAATTGCAATTAGTCAAGAATACATGCAACTATATACATAAATTGCTAGACGTTTTCGTTAGAAATATGCTCCGTTTGCCCATATAGTTAAACTCATTGAAGAAGCATCATTATTATTCCCATGACCGTTCACACTTTCATGTCTCCTTCATGGATGAACTCTTATCTTATATAACCACAAGCACCTCCCCTAGATCTTCTTCAATATCCAACCCTGACACAGCCCCAATGTCCCAATGCGGAAAAGTCGCGTCGCTGTTTTTTTCACGACGCAAGCCTCACCGTCGCGCCGTACGTCGACCTGAAGTGTGTTAAAGAACTAATCTTCTCGTTCTGCTTCTTCATCTTTTTCACCGAATAACGTAGTCTTTTTCCCTCTATGCGTTACCCAAAACCGAATGGAAGCGAGTCTCCCTTAACACAGTCGCGGGCTAGATTTGCCATATAATCTAAATATGATCTACCACGGACAGCTATCGCTACTCCACACCAACGAAGCTATACAATGTTATTCTCTTGCGGCCATTCGACCACCATTACGCGACTATCTCATTGCTGCATAAGGCTCATCATCGAATTGCATAGAGCGCGCAAACTCCTCCGCTTGAACTCCTCAAACGGGCACGAGGGTTTATCTCCTCCATAGAGCGCTATCTCGTTCGTTCGATATCTTCTTCATCGCCCTTCAGATCCTTGGCAGACCCGCAAGAGCTCAAGCAACATTAACCCCAACGGCAACGGGAGTGGCAGCCCTCGCTGCCATTTGTGGAGCGCTCGTTTGCCTGCTGCCTTGAGGTTGTTCCTAATACGTTTTTCTTCCATATTCTACAGTCATGGATGGATTTCTCGGAGTAAACGAAGTGAGTAAGAGAGTGCGAGAACTGGTGAGCTCGTGAAATTAAGCTTACTTGCAGTAGTTGTGCGGTTATGCGGTCGTGAGCCTATGTGGCACCTCTGGAGTGTTACCGCGTCCAGTGTACCAGTAGGAACAGTATGTGCTGGTCGTCGAAAGTTCGTAGTTTCAGCCCCTTCAGCTCACCTTGGCTTGCCTCGCATATTACACTATGCCAGCTCCATGACATCGGGAGGGGGGCATATTGGCATTAAGAATTAGGGGCGAGACTGGAGTTAGCCACTGGCAGAAGATATGGGGGAAAAGGAGGGAATGGTCGAAGGAAGACTATTAGGCTGAGTGAGATCTGCTGCATTAGCTAGCCAAGCAGTCAGACAGCCGGAGGACCAGGAATCAGCTAGGACCCGCCGTCGATCCCTCAGCAAAATGACCTACGAGAAGAGTGGGTTAAGGAGTAAGTAAGCCTTCTCGTACTCTCTGGCAGGCATCGTTCGCTGCATCACCCGAATCTACTCGCACGGAAGCCTTTCCCAGGGTCTGTCGGTATAAGACACCTTCAGGGCAATCCACCCTATCGCGTTCATACGGTGTCTGCCAAGATCGAATGGCAAGCTAATCTGATCCGAACGGCCATTTATTCGAGATGCGTTTTAGGGGCGGTGGGGGATAGAGGAAGCTGCCTGGCAAAATAAGGCAGCTGCCCTACTTTGGTGTTGAGAGAGACCGAAGAGTGTGCTTATACGGATTGAGACAGGCTGAAACACGCGCGCTCTTACACCCACACAAGCTCGCGCGCACAGGGATGGACAGATACACACGACTTCATAGCACCGCAGCGGGACGTAGCAAATGAGTGTTCTGTAAGCCAAGCAATCGACCCACCCGCAAGCAACTGGAAGGAAAGATCGGCCAAAGCCGTTGCCATTAAAGATAAACAGATACCCTCATATACACAGAGCACTCCATTTGCTCGTTGTTGCTCACGACGCTATTCTGCAGGCCATTGAGAAGTACGGAACAGAGAGGGAGTGCATTCATAAAGAAGGTAATCTGAAAAAACGACATTATTGTTGAAGTGCTAATTAAGCACGACATTTTACCTGTAGTATTTTGAAGTTCGATTCTTCATCAAAGTATCGAACGGTCCATCTATCGGGTTTTGCATACCAATGATATCTATAGTTGAATGAAGCATGACAAAGAATACATAATAACAATACAGATACGATGCCGTCCCGAGATGCATTACCGAATATATGGCTAATTACTCTTATATTCTAGAGTACCACAGCAAACTGAAACAAGATTGGTGGCTACATACTAGAGAACGGGTTGGTGTTTTTTTCTCATAATTTATGCCCCTTTTTTCCTTCTCGAAACTGAATATGGATAATTCTACTTAATAATCTGCCCTTACCACAGCTCATATAACAATACTCAAATATCATACATACATATATATATATGTGTATATTTAAACACCAGCACTTTCGAATATGGCAGCGCAGACGAAACCGTTAAGCCTGAACATTTCAGAAGAGCTTCTTTCCTGCTACACTACCAGTATGTCTGTCTGCCTGCCTGCCTGCCTGCCTGTCTGTTTGTCTGTAGCGACTATTCGATTAATTGGAAAGCGTGTATCATACTTAGCAGGATCGTTCTTTGCATCAGCGTAATGGCCATTGCAATGCTTAGCATGGTTTTCGATAGCTTGTTTCTATAAGATCACGCCCACCGTTCTTGCCTCTGCTGCATTAAGCACAGGCAACACTGATTAGTCTGTTTTTTCGTTATTTCGGAGTGGCATGATGCTACTAGTCGTCCCCCATGCTTTGCGTCTGGACAGGAGGATGGTCCCTCTTCTTCTCTCGGTTTCTTTTAAGGCCCGATGAGGGGGCAAACTGTGGTGGTCTGTGCTATACCAACAGCAGGACGCGTCCGATCAAATGGGGGCAGCTGCAGCTCGAGATTGCGGTTTTTTATAAGCTGTGAGAAGAGGACTGCTTTGCGCATTATTAAGATGGACGCACACAATAATATCAGCAAGAATTTAGCAATCCCTTTTGCCATGTGAATTATAGCAAACGCCTCGTCGTCGACGCGTTACCACGCAAGAGAGAGCCATCTGCGTTCGCTTCCATCCCGCAACTTGCCCTGGTATGGTCTTTCCACTCTTCCGTTGGCATGTTTTGCCACGTTGGTATTGTCCGGCATCGAGTAGACGCCACAGTATGCTGATGATACCGCAGAATGAAGATGATACTGCTGCGTCTCCTAATGATCATTAGCGCGATTAAAGCACTATTTATTGTGCCATTATTCTATTGGTGGTAATGCTACATCGCATCACGATTGTGAAGAACAGCTGTTAAATTGTGGTATACGATAAGGGCCATGGCGGCGCGCCGGAATATCAGCACTGATATTTTCATCTATGAGAGTTTACCAAGGATAAATACCAAGGGTAAAGAAATAATAACGATGTTTAGAACATGTTCTATATAATAGTTGTAAGACGATGTGTGACTCGTATGGCATTTGCCTTTTGACGATTTGAGTCAAGGGATCTAGACACGGATTTACGCAATACGTTCACACATTAAGCTATTACTTGCATTTACCTCGTTGAGCTAGTTTGCACTTCAAAGCACAATGTATTGACTTTTCAACCTAATATATGAATGATACATACCTAATGTTGTTTTTCAGGTTGTGGAGGTGGTGCAGGAGCGAGTAACCGAAAAATGAAGTCAGGTCGTAGGTCGCAGAATTCCGTTGGCGCTTCCACGATGGGATCAGCCAGCGCGAACAGTATGGTAGGCGTTGGAAGCGGTTCGTCAGTGCATCACGGCACCGCGGACGGAACAACGATGTCTTCAGCTCTAAATAGCAATAACGTAAGCAACGGCCAACAACACCCACACGGTGGAGCCCCTGAATGCGCCGGCTGTCAAAAGCCCATCCGAGAAAGGTTTGTATATGGGTAAAATAGCTAGCAACGATTACTACAGGGTATTGCTAAATTTCGCTAAGGTTACACCTAATAGTTTACGCAAATGTTTATTGGTTATTTTATATCGACGTCGGCTAAACCTCAGCAGCTACTTCATGCAGCAGAAGCACTCAGTATAGTCGTAATATTAAAATAAGATAATGTGTATAATTACCATAACTACATTTTATATATATATAAGTTTCATATAAATAATTATCGTCTTTGTTCCCTTACTTTCCGAACGTAGATATCTTCTGCGTGCACTGGAGCAACTTTGGCATGAAGACTGTTTAAAATGCGCTTGCTGCGACTGCCGTCTGGGGGAAGTGGGCTCCACGCTCTACACGAAGGCCAATCTAATTCTCTGTAAGCGGGATTACCTCAGGTATGAGGGCAATGCATTCAGCAACTGATTTCACTACAATGAAGCATGAAAAATGAGCATCTAGATGACAAACATCTGCGTTATCCAACAAAACTATTACCTAGAGTATAGAATTCTCAATATAACAGTATGACGGGTTTTGATATGTAACTAAGCCTCAAGTTTAATTGATCCTCGGACGAATTTTTAAAGCGTTTAGAAGTAGCAAGATCCGTCCATATATCTAAGACTATTAGCTCTACGCAGTCTGCATCTTATACGAACCTTAGTATCCGTCGTGGGCTACAATGACCCAGCGATTTCAATATGCAATTAGAAGGGAAGTTCTAAGGTAATCAATAACTTGTCAATTAATGCCGACTCGACCCATTTATGAGAGCAATCTTTTCATAAATAGTATCTATTCAAATTATGTAGTCGCCAAACAAGGTTGTGCCAAGTCTGCGCAAGCTCAATACACACCATCGTGCGCATATTTGATCTTCTTATCATAATGATCGAAAAAGCCGTGAAGATAAAAGGTCCTCGGAGCCTGAATGTCATCTCTGAAAATGGCTCCGACATCGGTTTATTTTCATAGACTTTGAAAGCCCGATTTCAGTCCTAATCCTTAGAAACAAGCTAGTCAATGTATAGAGTTATAAGATAACAGCGAAGAAAATGAAATGTAGGTGCTTAAGAGGGAGTACAGTCACAGCCTGTAACTGTCCCTAAAAGCGGTATGTAGCATCATCCGTCCTTGAAAGTACGAGTAGATACATAGTAGAAGTACGTTTATTCGAAATTGAAATGACTCGTAGCACCCCGAAAGGAAGTCGATAGTACAAACCCGTACCCATTAATTGTACTACTCAATTTTTTCAATTATTAAGTTTTCGACTAGAAAGAAGATTCAGGCGGCTGGCAGTAAGTGAATAATATGAGTTCCGACGATATCGAAGTAAATATTGTCAGTTTGCTTAAACGGATTTTTTCGATGCAGGTGTATCGTTTGCTTAATTCTTCGCTAGGTTAGGTAACGCGGGGGGCCGGAGGGAGAATGAAGAAAACTTCATTAGCTCTATATTTATTATTTGCAGTTTTATATTAGCATAGGACAGTGTTTGGAATACCAGCTTTAAAGATAGTATTTCAATAGGCGGTACAGATGGATGTTTTTTAAAGAAAAGCTAAGGGTAATATCATTAGGAGGCGATAGTTTTCCAATTGACGCCAGTTACTGATAACTTCTGCATTCAATAAAAACAGCTTATTATTGTCCAGTCCGGACAAATGGGTCACTTATTATTCGATCGTAGTAAGTTGACAGTAACTCGTTTCGGCACAATACGAGCCATATCAAGCATACAAAACTGCTTGTGTATTTCACCAATTCCATTTGTGTAACATTGTAAGGCTCTCTATCGGTTAAACATGTTTTGGATACGACTATCAAGTTTATGTTTGACTTGAGCTATCCATGAGTTAATCCGAGCATTTGGCCAGAAGTACGTCATGCTGATGATGTCGCAAAGCGTTCTCGAGAAATTTCTCGACAAATGATCTTTCAAACTTTTTTTTCAAATGCACCGTTGACGGATATTTTACAGTTAACTTATTTGATGATTTCAATGTTTTTATTTAGGCGCCGAAACACACGAACCCCTACACGTCAAAGGACATTGTGCTAACACCTACTCAGATATCAGGTTTTAGCCGAGTTTGTTCGTCCGCCCATAAAATCATTATCGTACGCACAGGTTATCGTTACCTCAAGCTATCCATCGGCTTCTCTATGGTGCTTCTTTGCGCCGCCCTGGGTTCAGGCAACGGGGAACTGCGCAACCGTCAGAAGATCAGAAGATCTTATTGATTGAATTAGGTCAATGTTGCCGAGCGTTGGACGGCAGCTAAACTGGCCAGTAGAAAGGAGGAGCAGTTGCATTCAAGGTATAATAAAAGTGTCAGTGGGTGTCCGAGCTAGCTCGCGGTGAGGTCCCACAACTCGGAAACCCTTCTCCAAGCGACGCTGCTAGTGTAGGCGCCAGGCCGCTTGAGGAAGTTAAACATGCTTTTATGGCCTCACGAACCCGCTCTAAACCGGTGTTCCCATTGACCATACATAATATATGAGAAGAAGACGTTCATACCGAGCTCATATGAGCACTTAAGTGAGCCATTCACTCTCAAGGAGAGCTCGCGGCCTTAAGTCGGGCGTCCGGCAAACTGGAGCCCGCTTCAAAGTAGCGCGCCCTCGTCGTCATGTATTGGGAGCTCGGCCAGACCCTTAACCTAAAGGCAGAGGTGAGCATCCTTCCTCGTACTTAAAGCTACTGCTTGGTTGTTCTTCTTCAGGCGTTTCTCAATGGATTGAGTTGTGTGCCTCCGGGGCACAACCACGAGCCTTGAAAGTACCCTGCGCAACGGAAGTTTGAATTGCCTTTTCAATGGCCGCCATAGACCAGCCCGTAACCACCAATATGACCCTTATCCATACAGATTGGCTTTTATGGTACATCATATGCACAGCTCTAGAAACGTTTCTTCATAGCTAGCTTAGAATTTGCCATATATATATATATATATATATATATATATATGTATATATATGCGAAGAAACGTAGTCCAGGTTTAAGAGTGAGGGAAGCTTGCAGCGGCCTTTTTGATTTCAAAAACGTGTTTTATGAAGGTATATCAGGTTCCAAAAAACAAAGTTACGTACATAAAAAATCCGCTAATTCTGCAAAGTATCGGTAATTAGGCGGCGGGCATTGTTAAACGGGTGCTTGTCATGCTGAACTTTAACAGTCGTGGAATCAAACTTTCTTGCCCGCTACGCCCTATAATTTCTAATTTGTACGTATCAGCCAGTGCTCCATAATAAATGTTATGTTAATTAAATGTTTCGAAACCGTATAAAAATTAGTATATATAAATGCGTTGCAAGTTTCGAATTTATTCATAGACCATGTGAACCCAACACATTTCTAAGGAGCGAACATATGCACATTGAAATGATTGATCTTTTAATTTATAATAAGAAAATATTGAAAATTATTCCTAAAGATTGAAGCTTCTTACTGTTATATATATAATATTATAATCTTTCTGACGAACCCCATTTTCGAATGGGTTACTTGTAGGCAATGCAACACTATACACTTTGGACCATAGTAGAGATTTGCTGGTTTCATCAATGTACTCGCAAGAATAGTGGTTGCAATGGTGTAAGATTTCGGATTTCAGCTAGTACACCTACATCCTGTACTCTAATGACATGTAATTGGAATCAAATGTTAAACAGCGTTTAGCTTCAGCTAGCTAATCAAGCCTGAAACCTCATGGTCCAGTAGGTCCTATTCACAACGGCAGTCCATAAGCGTCTCAAAGCACCCATTAAAAGTCCAAAAATTTTCACATCTAAACGAGCCGATCAACAACTTTACATGGGAAACGTGGCAATTGTTATTGCAAGGGTCTCAAGAGGAAAGATGCCTTTCTTAGATTTGACAGGTGCGAATGTCGTAAGAAAGGTTAATTACTGTGTTGCCATACAGTTACCATCAGACCGGTGTGTGTATGTATCTCTCTAAAGTGATCTAGCAACGATCTCATAGTACCTAACGGCCACCGGACTGCTTTTATGCAAATATTTTACACGAGTGCAAGCCCAACCTAATCTACGAAGCCCTTGTGGCAGCGCTAGATTCAGCTGCAGTAGCAGTGGCTCGCGGAGCTCATAAACATGACGGCAGTACCATGGTTGCACCTCCTTCCGTTTGCCAAAGCTCCTCACCCCTTACACGGAGTCGCTATCATTGCTACGCGTTGCCCAGCGGCGTAGCCTGCTATAGATGCCCCTGGAGGCGGCAAAGATACTTCGGTGGCAGTGCCATAAGCGGCCATAAGCACTTCCGGTCGCCAGCGCCATTACCGACACCAACAGACTCACTGGCAGTGAACGACGCCAGAAGGAAAGTAAGTACAGAGTGTACTAGCCACATCAAGACTTCGGGTGACTGGCCATCGATCCCCTCAAGGTACATGCAGGGGGGAAGATGGGGTCCCTCTTTCTCGACGTCATCCGCAGGGGCGTGACGCAAAGAAAAGCTCAGTGACTTTTGCCTCGTATCGCCGACAGCGCCGCAATCGCAGGAAACATGCCTCCCCATTCGCATTTAGCCGCGACGTTGCACTCGAAAGAGAAAACTTATTCTGCTGCCACTGAACATTTGGGTGACGCGGTAAAAGAAATAAAACAGATGGCTACAACAGATCTACAGGACGATGGAGGAAACGAGTAGAACAGTTTGTTAGAAAGTGCTGGAAGACGTAAGCTGGAATTGGCCAGCAAAAATGAGACGTCAAACCGTTATTTATCCTGTGTAACTCCTGGTCTCAAGTAAGACAAAGCGAAAACTCAAAAATGATGACGCCTGAATACGCTCGACTGCAGTCACGAGTTTTCAGAAGATTCGGAGAAATGTATTATATACTATTATGTTCACTTTATCAGGGCAAGGCTTTGTTCCGAGTTTTACGTCCGGCATCGCTGTCATCCGCTGGCTCCCCGCATAAAATAAAGTCTGCCTGTGGTCGGGTTCGAACTCAACCGACAAAAGTAGGCAAATACGTTACTCAAGCCTATATTAACATAGTGTGAATTTGCTTGAAGTGTCTTATAACATACGAGACGACTGTGTAATGCTCAGGAGCTATTCATGGTCTACCTACTCCTAAGGACTTTGATTACGTTTCGGTATTGAACAGATATAACTTATTCAAGAATTTTGAAAATTATGGGGGAATTTATTCTCTCAATCGTAGACTTCATTAATGTTAACGGTAATTTTTTAGGCTTAGACTTAAACGAAGATTTCAAGTAAGTAGCAAGTGGGCTACAAAGCAGACCCACACGGGGATCGCCACAGCTGCTGCTGTCTTATAGCGGAGTGGACCGTGGTTTCTTTCATTCCTAGAAGAATCGTAATAGTAATAATAATAATATTAGTAACAGCAATCACCATATTTTATGTCTGAATAAACTTTAAATGAGGTAGCGTCTAGGGCTCACACCTGCTACAAACTTACCCCCCCCCCCCCTCTCTCCCCACGGCACATTAGAACATACTTGCACTGAACTAACGTCGTAAGCGATAGCAGTCGCTAGCGTTACTGGGTCTAGCGGTCACATCTGGTAAGGTCGTTGAGTTGAGATGTGTGTGCTCGTATCAACTTCACTTGTCGTTACTGGCGGTCATTCCTGGCAGCCCTTGACGATAAGGTCCTTTTGTTTTGAGCCTTTGACCAGTTTCGGTTTCTCTGTTTAGCCAACGTCTAGAAGTGGCTTTGGTCAGTTTATAAGATGGCCAATGATGATGCTGATGCTATGCTATAGTCTTCAGGGATTATGACGATAATTGTGCAGTTCATCTATAGCGACCGTATGCTTTGATCTAAGGGAAAACTGATGGAGAATGTGGAGAAACATTTCACATGCAGCCAATACGGGTAGCCGCCATCGGTATTACCCTGATTGATATCATATAAGAGGTGTGTAACAGCATCTGTTAGGGTCAGCTGGTCTGTCGATAAGGTTGACAGGCTCATCGACTGAGGACACGGTCCTAGCTGGGTTCACATATATACTGTGCTGTAGCATACGAAATTGAATGGCGTTCGATGGATCTGCTACTGCAGGTGTGTGAATCAGGGCAGAATTTGCAGCTGGATGAAAACGATTCAAATCTATGTTAGCCCACAGTTACTAGGGTGGTACGACACAGACTGCACTTACTTTAAGTGCAGTATGCGTCACGTCGTGAGTAACCTCTATAGTACTACCGTATATTTTGTTCTTTCACGTGAGACGCTAAGTTCGTGTGTTTGAGACTATTTCAATTCAGATTTGTCGATATAAAAAAAACATCTATAGGGGAATAAATAAGCAAAATTATGTACAATTACAAAAACTACTGGCTTGACCAATGCGTTTTCGCCTATGGATCCAAATGTAAGCATGGTTATGTAAACCTATTCAAATTGATCTGTCTAATGGTGTGTTGTGTAATAGGAATCATCCACAGCGATGTCATAATGGCAACCTTCTCGAATATCAAACGTATACTGTCACGTTACCAGTCTGCTGTTTCGTTTCAAATAGATTTGTTTCTCACTGGGAAAATCACCCAGACGAATTGTCAGCTCGTAACCAGTGCACTCGAATATCTCCAAACTGATCGGACTCACGCCTGTCTATTTAGTTGTCCATGTGCCTCTGATGACGAGGGACGTATCAGGACCCTGATGGAAGCACGATGAGAAAAGCTACTCTACAACCACTAATAGTCGGCTGTATTTCCATTTACCAAATTGACATTGGACAATTGAGTCTCGACAAACTTCAACAACTGAAACGTGTACAAGCTTGCCAACTAGATTGAGGAAGAACAGAATCGAGCAGGGTACATCGTGTCCGTTTAAATATACTAGAATAAGGCTAATATAAATGCTAAAATAAGGAAATGTCTTTGTAGTATAGCACAATATTTTAGTAACAGATGTTTTATAAAATTTATTGTCCTTATCGAACGGCCTAATTACTAAGGCAGTAGGGGTTTAAATACGTAAACCTGCAATACTTTCTATCAAGCGTTACCTATACCGGGACCTGAGATTTCCATTTAAGATCGCCTCCGAAAACGTACCTGAACTCCATCTGACAATCAGATTTCTCTACGTACAGACAGTTCCACACACAGATAAACGTCAACAAGTTAGTTCTGATTTTCAAAAATCTAAAGCATCAAAAGATTCCTCTATTTTTCAATGACACGCATGCTGCTACTGCTGTTGATGTATTGCAGACGCATGAAATAGCCAACTCCATCTTCACTGTTCGAAGCGTTTCCGTGAGTGCGAAAAGTTCCGGTGTTCTTCAACGATTCTGCGTGTGTTTTCCTTTACTAGTTCTTCCCCGGAAGAACTGTTCTCCGGGGAGGTGGGAAGTCTCCGCGTTTGCTTGGCTTTTTGTGACTCTTGCCGTCATGAGTTGGCGGCATGTCTGATGAACGCACAACGAGACAGTGCAGAGCGCTCGCGGCGAGTGATGTCTCCCCGAAGGGCCATTTCCCCTTCTTTCCCCATGCTGATGGGAATCAGAAACGGCCGTCTTCCTACCCGTCGCGATCGCCAGGAATTAGAAATTAGAAATTGGCCCATTCGATACATTTCGCTCGGCGGCCGACAAAGCAATGAAGGCACCGATGAATGTATCGCAGAGAGTGGCAGCAGCCGCTAGCTATCTGTTCTTCTATCGCCTCTTCGTGGGGCGCTTCGGCCAGTGTATGAAGCGAGTTCACGTCCTACCTAACGTAGACGGAATGTTCAACTGACGCATAGTTTTGGCAATGAGACCGTCTTCTTCGCCTTGCCATTTTCCCCGTCGTGTCTTGACTTGCGCTACCCCGCACCCCCTTTCCCAGATCCTTTTAACCGGCATGAGCCTATTTAATTCTAGTGTTAAACAGGAGGCAACGGGGACGATCGCGATAAATTGCCTTCCTGGGAATTCAGCTCGCATTGGTCGATATGTGATTCGCCGATCACTACTATAATATTTTACATGGATGGATTGGGGGGTATTTTTGTTCGACGCGTGATGGCAATGTGATAGCTGTCATGGATCACATCGATGCATGACAGCCTGATTATTCTAACGAGAACATCAATCATAAGAGACATGATCACGTTGTTCAATTCGAAATGTTAAATATCAATAGTATTTTTTGTGCGAGCTTGAATTTTACCGAGGCTTTTACTGTCATTCTAGTTGTACGTCATTATGTACCCAATGTCTATCGATAATAGGATGAAAAACTTTATTAACTGAGTATTTCCCACCCAGATGTCTCTGGCAGCATCTCAACTACGTGGGTGAACAAATTTTAAAAAGCTGGCGCGCAGAATGGCTAATTAAGCGTAATATAACCTAAGAGCTTATGCTAATTGAATTCTACATAGGTGTATTGATAAACATCTGCGAGCGCCGTTTCTTAGGAACGTAGTCAGGAAGGACGCATGTACCTTTGCATCGCCGTAACATCGCTCGTTACTGGGCCGTAACAGGTTGATTTCTCCAAAAGGCTGAGCCGAATCAACACCCACTTCTGGTTACGTTCAAAAACCTTCAATTAGATGCCAATGGGATCAGTGAAAAGCTTAAGAGTAAATCAAGCGGACGATACGTATACGTGAAAAAAAGGCGTATTTTTATTAAGTCGTCCATCATTAGTATTAATACACCTATAGGAAATATTTAGTACGTACTAAGGAAGTCCATTAGTACCCATTAAATGTGCTTGGCTTCTTTAAGCCATAACGAACGATAATAATTAGGCAAAAATATTTCGATTGAAAGGATTTCTGTTGTTACACACGCTTCCTTCGCTGGTCACAGCTGCCGCAGTTTCGTGACATTAATTTCTTATTATTTGCTTGTAGCGGTTGCTATTACGAAAATGTGCCTTGAATATACATAGATTTTTAAGGCACTCCAGCAAATGAATGGTCCCTTGGTTCACCCGGCCATCCGTCCGCGGTCTCCGTTGTGGTTGACCGTGGCCTATGTCGTAAGGCTTAGTTTCTGTTGTTCGAGATCGGCTGGGATCCGGATCGTTGTTCGATGGATTGCGGAGTGTCTATTATGTTTGAATAGAAATTGAATAACGAATTGAATAGAGCGGGTGGGCTAGAAGAGGCGAAGGAAGAGAAGGCCGGTCGCCGCTTGCGGCCTGCCCTTCAGTCCATTCCATTGCAACGGCAATGGGAAGCGGCTGCTAGAGTAGACGCCGGATGCCGGCACGTGACTCGAATGTAGCATGCATTTACCTCTGAACCAGCTAGCAGCTTAATCTGATTTAGAATTGAGAATTCAGACTGGCCACCGATCTCTTTGGGACGCGCACGACAGAGCCAATGCTGGTGTCGGGATCAGATGAGGACACCGAGCTCACCCACTGACTATTGGCGCAATCGGGGCTACAGCGGAGACAGTTCTTATTCAAAGACTAAGAGGTAGCCGGTAGTCACCTGACGATTTCTTAGCGTCCGAGAATCACTCTGCTATTCCCTATTGCCTTGTCAATGCGAGCGGACGCTAAGTTGCGAAACGAAGTTTTTTTTTTGAATTGAAGTTGCCTTTTAAATCAAGCGGATGAATTAGTGAACGTATCTCGAGGGGAAATCTCTAATGAAGGTTCTTAGACCTTGTAACGTCACCTCTTGGCATCTGTCTAATAATAAGGTATACACATTATAAATTTGTTTACTTTTATAAAAATTGCACCTACGCAATTTCTATGCAGAAAAAAATTCGTAAAGCACAAGATGCATACTGATTGCAGCTTTCGGTAGTTTTGACGTGATGAACAGTTCTTTAATACTCTGCCCTCTGTTACTGCTACATATTTTGCTCTGAATTTACGACCTGAGGGGACCGAATTAGAAGATCATTATCTACCGCGGCACTGGTGGTTCACCGGGGGCCATAGGGAACTAATATCATTCTCTACTAGCGGGACCCTTGCACGGTCAGGCGGAAAGGAAACACCATAATAAAGTTGAAATTGTCAAACAAAGATGAATCTGAAAAATTGAATTGGGCTACGAAGATGAAGACAGCCAAAGACTATTCCTATCAACACCACTACAGCCTGATTGATTTTTAACAGAAATCTAGAAATATTAAATTTTCACCCCTTCGGAACAAGAACGCCCACGCACGCTCATAGACACGGAAAGGGACAAAGCTGCCGTCAGTAGAGATCCGACCATCGAAGTGTTTCGCCGTTGTGCAATCGAATTACTTTTAGATACAGTTTTACTTTTGCTTTTAATAAGCCTGCATAAACATACAGAGGAACATAAGCAAATCATTGTAGTTTTTCCCAGACCTAGAGACGTTATTTACGAACGACAATGCGGTTCTTCAGCAACATTTGTGCGCTATCTTTGACAACGACTTTTTTGCCCTGTCCTGCTCTTCCATTAATTGCTTCAACAACTACAACAGGTATGCTCTTGCATTTCGTAGTTGACATTTTCTATTGCTGAATAGGCGTACCAACAACTTAGCTAAAGCTACAGATAGCGCTCAAAGCAAACTAAATGGAATCTGCAGTGAGAAACGCTATCGACCTGAGACGGTATCAACTCGGTGCCCCCCGCCGCTCTGCATGGAAGATAGATTTGCTCTCCAAGTCTGCCCCCAAATAGCATCGGTAAGTCTGCCTGCCATTGGTTATTACTGAGAGACTAATAAACACAATTAAGCAATTCGAGTGATGGGCAGCAGTTGCGTTGCCCTAATCGAATTTCGATTTCGACGGTTTCGTGCAGAAGGGCGTGCAGAACCTCTTCACAAGGCGCCTTCACGTAGTGATTTGGCTCAGATGTCGGTGATAGCAGGTAACTTCGCTAGTGTACGACGGGGGCGTAAAATTAGCTGTAGTGATTTGTGGGCGGGAGAGAACCCCTGCAGCGATGGTTCCTTGCCTTTGCCGTATATATACAGAACGCGTGGATATGTGGGACCTTGAATGGTAAATTGCTTTCATGTGAATCTCTTCGACGCGTCAGTGAGCACTTCGATCGTAGCTGGCGCTAAGCCGCTGCTTTCAACAACAAGAAGACAGACAAGTCAGTAGGTCCTAGACAGACGAATCATTTCTCATGGTCCTTATAGCTGTGTCCGCGATCATCTGGTAGACGTGATCCAGTGAAGTGGAATCATTTTTCACAAGCGTTACTGCCAGTTACTGTACAATGAGTGTTATTTCATCTTCGGCAGAAAATAGCTACGAGAGACCTATCTTCTTGCTTAAGAGGTTCTTGATTAATGAAGTCTAGAAAAGACTTATAACCTCACTAGGAGTCGTTTCGATGTCCACGCAATAGGGGATGACGAAATTAATGTACCCGCATTTGGTCAGCCAACATTCGATCTATAGTCAAATTACCAAAACTGCTAAGACACCATATCACTAAAATACTTTATTTGCAATATACCGTCACCATACCTGTATTCCACATAGGGCTAGAGGTGTAACAGGCATTTGCCTGGCTGACGCGCGATCGTTTCTAATACATCTATCTTCTCTGTGAATTCGCGGAAGCAGTTACAGATCGCTCGGCCTGCTTAAAGGAGGTGGTGTGCTCCAGGTATAAGCTTACCAATCACCAACGACGAAAGCCGAAACACGATAACGGCAACATGTATGGGAAAGCGAACTTCAATCTTATTTGCCAGCCCCAATGTAATGCAGCTAAATCAACTGAGATTGGTAGCCATCACCGTATATTGGTTGAATTCTATATGCATTCCTTTTATGCACAAGCTTTAATGGTTCACACACATGTACGGACCGTGTATAAACACTCGCTTTTCTGGCATGCACGGAATAGCATGTCTTCCTCTTCGCGATCTTCTTAGCAGTTTAAGCTTCGAAATATTTACATTGCGTTAATGATTTTATCGACCCCAATTCAAAACGCTCGAAAGATCAGATTTGTCAGTAGGGGATGATTTGAGTTAGATCAGAAGACTCTTTCATCTCTTCATGATCGAGGTTCCTGTCATAACAGCTATGCCAATAATAAAAAGAAATTGTGCTTATATGGATCAATACCTGCTCAGGTGAAATCGTCCCCGTTTAATCCCGCCTAATCAATATTTCAATTTCTAGTCAAGCTAGTATCCGCTGGGCGCTGTAGACGTATACTGAATATATCGATATTACATCCGATATTTTTAGGCGTCTTTCACTCACATACAAATGGTCATCTCGCCGATAAAAACTGACCAACAGCGGCTCATTTTATGAGGCAGAGGGACAGTGTTGGGTTGGCGTATGGCAACGGGGTGCGTTATAGGGTCGAAATCCCAAAGCTACTGGGCAAATGTCCAACTTCAACGGGTGTAGCGCTGCTGCTGTTCAAATCTAGTCCGAGGAACAGTAGCGCTTTCACTTGCCCTCACGGCTATCCTCAGTGACTCAGCGATGAACGTACCGGCAAACACTCACAGACTCGAAATCCGCAAAACGTGTGCTCAATCCCGTTCCAACGTGGGGGTCATAAGGCTGACCCCATGGGTATAACGGACGGTGGTCAGGTCGGGTCCACCTTTAGTTTTGAAAGGACAAATCAGAGCTCAGCTACTTGAGCTCTAGGCAAAACCTTGGTCAATCGCACGTTGGGGAGAGCAAGCGAGCTTCCGCGGACTCAATTGCCCATTTTATACATCCATGTGCCTCCGTATGGATACTAATGCTGAAATGGTACTGGTACGTACTACCGATGCAAGCATGTGTGCAGATATGTATGTATATATGAATCCGCACGGTTTATAGGCGTCGGCAGAGCAATATGCATGGTTTCACAAAATCGGCTTTTCTGTTGACGCTATGACAGGTGGTGCATGATGGAAAAAACTATCAGTGCAGAGAGTACAGATGTGATAAGCTTAAACGAGGTAAGCGGTTGTGTACACGCTTTGACGTTACTGGTTAAGATCAATCATTTTGTGTGTGTGTGTGTTTAAAATTATGGTCTTAAGCGAACCTGTACATTTATACAACGGCTCGAAGAGACGTATTCCGTTCAGCTGATGGTAAGCAATATTTATGGACGAACGAATTGCTCTATGAAAGTCTTCAGGCTGTTAATGTCAGTATCCCTCGACTTCGATTGTGAGCTTTCTGCCATGAGTAGATGGTGGTAAGTACCGAGAACGTCGCCTGCATATTGCCCTTTTACCACGAACGGAGCAGTGACTGAAGGCATACTTTTCCGTTGCAGGTTATTCGGTGTGACGGGTTTGTGTTCCGCATGTCACAAAACAATACCAGCTTTCGAGATGGTGATGAAGGCCCGGGGCAACGTCTATCACCTCGAATGCTTCGCCTGCCAGCAATGCAATCACAGGTAGGTGGTACTTAAAGTTCGCGTAAGAAAGATAGAACAAACTTCAGTAGCTAAGTAGGCAATAAGGCTATCAAGCTGTAGAAAAACTCCCCTAACTACTAGCTTTTCTGATATGTCTACATTTTGCACTGTCACTATACGCTGATAAATAGGATGACTGCCGCACAGACATACAAGATCCGTGTTGCACAAGTATTATATCGAGCATACGGCGCAAAAGTGAACACTCGTTTGTTACTAATTATTAACACATGAAGGTAACTGGAGATAACAAATGATCAACATGTTTACAACTGATGGTGTCGTGCGTTTGTCATCTGCACTCTCGTTCAGTCTAACCTCGATATCCTTCTACGCGCACTATTTCGGTCTGCCTATTGCATATACTAGATATCTGGTTATTCCGTTAGTGTCGCATCTGACTCCTGCAGCTTGACAGTTGCCAAGGATCTGGGCCTATTCTCGCTTTTTCGTTTCACCTCTGCTTCCCCATCTCAGCAACTAACGAGTTGTTCGTTGAAGTTTCGTGCTCGTTGCATATCGTGTACGACGCTTAGTGAAATTGTTACAGCATATCTTTCGAAAGTTTTCCGTGCTCTCCTCGCACACCATTCGTCAGAATTGTCTGTTGGTCTTTGACACCGCCCAGCGAAACGTGCAGCTCCAATAGACGGGACACTCGCACTCTCATAATCAGTTTAGTATCACCTCGTTCAAACTAAATTAGTTAAAAGAGAGCTATGAATGACAGAGACGCGGACACGGCGTCGACAATCGCTGGCCTATAAGTACTGAAAGAGGAAGCTGTTAACTCAAGTCCGCCCAACGGATGTCAGTTTCTGCTTGATAATTGCCTCTGCTGCTGCTGCTGCTGCTGCCGCCAGTATGTAGCGATGCCCCCCCATCTAAACAAACTCTAGCTTTTCGTCATAGCATGAAATAGCTTAGGTTTGAACGAATTGTTGGTCCTGTCACTATGAATATCCGAATATGCAGGCACGTACGTCCGGAGCAATATGTTAAGATCGGCAGATGGGTACTGCCACATGAATATAATGCTTGTATATTAGGTGTTGTCTTTGTTGGATCTCTATGAACAACGAAGCATAAATAACAGTGCTTTGTTATACGTTAGTCACCTAATACTCTAAAGGGCCTAAGCAACATAGGCCTAGGTAAGGCAGATCATCTGGAACGATTGTTTAACGAACGACAGCTGTTGCATACGCACAAACACGTTACTGACCCCCACGACAACTTCCATCCAACGCTAGTTAGAACCAAGATGGGCTAGATTCATCTGCATTGTGGGGTAGTCACGCTATTCTGTCTTGTCTCGTCTAGAAGCGCGAATCAGCTTCAGTTCAACATGGCTTTCAATTACTAAGAAAACAACTTTTTTCGTTGTTCCTATCGACGCCTAAATTTTTATGTTGACCTTGTGCCGTTCTGCTACATCAATTCAACAAACGTCCCGACTATGGCGACCGTAATGGACGCTTTACTCACACCTCTATGACGGGCACAATCGCCTGTCAAAAATACATACAGCGCTCATGCTGCACAGTCGATAGCGTTGCGAGGTCGCTCCCTGTGCATCCGGTCTTTCCTCTCAACTTTTTCGCGTGTTTTCCTCAAGGCGCCACTTTGCTGCGCCACATAGATGAGTGTTAGAGCAGTAACTGGCGCATCGATATCCCTATGGGACAGCGTTGGCTGATATAATTGAGTTTGCTTTGTCAGTGAGCGGCCCAGTATCGGAGGACTCTGGGCGCATAAATGTGAGTCGAGTGCGTAGTACGCAGACGAATTCAGCGTCCGGGGGGAGGATAGCACAGCAGACAGGGGCTTCCTAACGGCGGTTTCCTCCTTCGCTTGCTCAACAGCAGTAGCATACAGGTCGAGCTATTGGTGGCTATTTTGAAGAGCTTACTTTCTCGATTCGACGGTGCGGACAACGGCGAAAGAATAGTTGAAGAAGATAAGCAAAAATGATAGTCCACTGTGGGTGAACTGGCGGAAACTATGGATGATCGTTTCTAACCTAGCCACCACATAGCGACTGTGGACAGGATCTGCGGATGTAGACAGACAAACTGATCTTTCCCGGTCCTCTCTGATCGTTTCCTGAAGCCTGCGAGGCCCCCTTCGCAGAGGCCAATTCCTACCATAGTCCGCAGAGGCGGGTAGTTAGTACGGGAGAGCCTTATCTCATTTTTTGTCCCAATGTGAAGAGGCCACTGGCCCTTAGCGGGTTACCCGGACGTTGGGTTTTGATACACGTGGTGGGCTCAATGAAATAGAATCAACGGAGAAACATCCGAACAGATAGAGGTTTCCTAATCCAGACAGAAACCTGGACAGTACCGGGAGATAGGCAACCACCGTAAGAGAGGAACTCATCAGGAAGAATCCACTGTGAAACGTAACTGTAAATTTGTGTGGCACTCCCACTGCAAAAGACAACGAACGGTTTATAAATATTATCTTTGTGCCTATTATTATCGTAGTAAATTTCAACCGTTAAGTGTAATTTATTGCTAAACAATTTAAATTAATGTTGCCCAACTGACTCGACAGAGCTCGAAATCGAAAACAACTTCTGTCTGAAGCTTTAGTATACGGTAAGCTAAAGAGGAAAATTAACACCAATCATAGCATAACTTCCTGTGCTTAATTCTCTAACTTACTGCTTAGGCAAGTTACTGGATATGGCTATTAATTGTACAAAAGTGTAGAATCGGACTAATAAACGTGAACCGCCGAATTCAAAAGTCTAGGATTCCCTCGAGTCATTTCTCTCTCTATCTCTCTCTCTCTCTCTCTTTTTTTTTTTCGTTCTCAATGTGATCTCTTCATAGGTTCTGCGTCGGTGACCGCTTCTATTTGCACGAAAATCGGATTCTTTGCGAGTATGATTACGAGGAACGAATGGTCTTCTCACAAATGGGAGCCTACGGCGGTTTGCAGGGCGGGCCACCGATGCAGCCTGTAGGTCATATGCAATCGCCAGGTCATCCCGGACACCCATCGGGGCACGCCGGAGCGCCGTACGGGCCACTTATGAACGGTGGCCTCCATCAAGGCGCGGTTCACCAAGGTTCACACCATGGCCACAGCGGCGCGCCCCTGATGCCACTGGCCCCTACGAATCAGCCGGGCCTTGAACGCTCTTCGCTAGTGTCGCCGATGCAGCAGAATAATACACACAATGGCGCTAATACGACAAACAGTGCTAATTCACACAAAAGGCCACTGCAACAATCTCCAATGAACGGGAACGTTCAGCAACAGCAGCAACAATCGCCAATACAAGCGGGTGAGGAAACTCAATGTGTCTAGTGTATTCGTCACGTCTATCACGCCGTCAAGCGGCTCTCATCATTTTACCTACCCGATTTTTCAGCAGATTTGGAAAGCCTTTTACCAGCAGCGATTCAGTTGTTCCACAAGTTCAAAATCTAAAAACATGCTTTCTGAGTATCGTTAACAATCCTAGCCCTATCGAAGTCGAACGTTCACCACCTAGATATTATCATATATTACCATTAGATGGTTAGAGAATTACTACTTTAATGAATTTCTAACAGGTCCCACCGTTAATTTTTCCTTTTCGGTTTCCACTATATTTTTTTTCATGTTAATTGTCATCATTATTATTACGCTTTGCCTAGGCACACCTGGCGCACCGAGTCAACCCGAGCCAGACATCCTCTTCGATGTAGGAGTTAGTCCCGCTGCTCCGAATAGTGCACAGCCCCCAACTCAGAACAATGGACCTAACGGCGGCTCTAAATAGGACGAGGTGTGGGCAGCTGATTTACTCGGCTGCTGAAATGAGTCAGTGACACAGTCAGGCGTGGGACCTTCGCACCTCCAAGGCGCTAGCTTCACAGACAAGACGAGAGGAACTTTCATCTCGACCTCTAGTACACTGAGCACCGAAGACATTATTGCTATTTATGGAAAAGCGAAACGAGTTGCTTGGTGACCGTCGAATAATATACCGTAATTTATCCAGCGAAACATGAAAAAGGACATTTCGCTATTAGAGTATTCTGTGCCTGTGTAGGAGAAGCAGTGAAGCCCTTCTGACTAACGAAGAGATAACGGTATCGTTCACACAGTGTATTGTACAACAAGTTTTGGCTATCTCTATAGAATTTTGTTTGCACAGATTACTAAAAAGTCAGCCGGAACTTGCTTGCAGCAATTTGTAATAGATTCCGTGGTGCCTTTCTAATTTCAAAATTGGCGCTATGAGAAAATGTCTCAACGGGACAAACACCGGATTGGACGGAAAATAGCACGCATGTTAGAACCATCCAGCTGAGTAGATATGGTGACCAGAGGTACGAAAAGCTTTTCGTCGTGATGGGCCAGTTGTAACGTGTGTGCTTACCAAGACTTACGAAACCGCGGTGGCCTTGGTTCGAAAGCGGGCGTCGATACGTTCCGCTTGATGCTGGACGCCAATCGTTTCAAGCGTCGCTTAGCGACCGTATCGAACGTAAGAACTCGAAAGGTTTATTTCGGTGAAAACAGGCCATATCAATGCCGAAACTCTGCCGCATTTAAATTGAGTTGATATCGCGATGTAATATCGCTGAAACAGCAGCAACGACTATAGTATATTCTCTCATAGCTTGAAGCGTTTAATCTGTATGTAGCTGATAATTGTTAATATTAGCTATTTTAGAAGACGATGGAAGATCTCCGGGAACAGGCAAACGCCCCAGTTCCGAACTAATTACCATTGGACGGTTAGCATTTATTAATTATAGTCGCCATAAAGGCCGATGGTACTCGTATTACGAGCATTTTTTTTTCAGATATAATAGCGAAAAAGATAACGACCGTTGCAAACCGACGTAAAGTGGGCTTAATAGTAAACTGGAAAAATTAGTCTGGAATGTTCTGTTTCGGTCGGCGCGATACCCCAACATAACAAATGTAAGCTGGAAGGACGGTCCGCGGCCGACAGACGGCCAACGGAAACTGTGATGTGTCGTGTTATGAAATAGGGGTGGTATAATGAACAGCCTTTACTATATTATGAACCACTAATTTCTGTAAACATTTAGATCGTTCACATTGAACTATCCTACATAATGTAAATATAGCGTACTAATTATCGTAGGTGTTTCTGTCAAATCGCTTATACTGTCATTTTTCGAGTTCGTAAATTAGCTCTGACCGATTGTATATATAGAACGGTCAGCACAAGACGAGCTACGTTTTACGTCGAAACGACGAAAAACTAGAGACGCAAACGCGAGAAGGAGGCCTCTAGCAGGCGTGCTACTCGGGTCTGATTAACTAATATAATTAGCTAAATTAATTTATTAATTAGTAACGGCATATATTATTTTGTTATTTTGACTGTTCGAATCGATCTACATAATATGATCTAAGTACAGTAATGTAAAATCTATACTGAGTGTCTTTCTCAAATTTAAATAAATACATTTCTCAATAAGTTCTGCTTTTTGTGTGTTTTATTGTGCTCAAGTCTCGAACTTCAGCTGTCATTGACTTACTAAGTAGATTTAGTCATCACATTATTGCCGGACTGTACAATATACTTTAGGGGAGTAATAGTTCAAAGCTGTGTTTATATACAAACGTGTTGTTAAAAAGGGTGAGAGCTTGACTAGTCTCTTACTCATTGTACGCGTGCATCAGAGGCTGTGTGGATGAACTCAGAGCTACAATATAGTCGCCTAAATTAGTTACCTACAGTAAACAGGCAGATGGAGTCATCTTCGATCGATGGGATACCATGTCAATGGCTCTGACACATGTCACATGTCGGCAGTATTTTGCACGTAACTTGATTATCCGAACGCATGCCAAGAGACGCTTCTATTGGCCCATCTCTCAAAGAAGACCCAACCCAAAACTCTTCGCTATTCCCAGCTAAGTATCATCTACCGTACAAGCTGCATCTTTCAGCAGTAGCGAGCCACCACTGTTAAAACTAATTTTTACGAGCAGACCTCGAGAAACAGGCGATCGACTACAAAGACATCAAATACATGTTCAGCTTAAATCATCTGAATAGGCAACGGTAGTCCTTGAACGAATCGCATCAGCATGTACAAGGTACATGGGTACTAGCTTCATTTCAACATGGCCATTGCGCAGGCAGATGGTTATACGGTTAGATTTGCCATAAAAGCATATAAACGTCTAATTTGGTCCTACCCAATTTAATCTCCGTTTAGTCATCGTTTGTAGTGTTTCCGAAAAATGCAGCATACTGTTAGCACGCTGGAACACACCCAACTTACCCAACTTGAGGTCGTGCCTTTCCTACTCAGCGGCGAAGGAAAGTATTTATAACAATTCTATCTAACTTATCTTGCAGGAACTTGCTATTAAGAGATCCTAACTTTGTAATGGTACCCGAACAGGTCTGCAACCTTGTGTGGCTTTAAAAACAATATTGAACTAGATATTTTTCCAAGCTTTTCGGATTTATCTAGGGTTCGCAAAGAACGCCGGCTACACATATCACGTTAATGATAATAGGGCTATCTTTTGAATCTGCATAACTTCATCATTTCTTCTGACCAACCTGAACGCTGACCTATGCGTTATCTACTATGTATGAATATATTTATGTTTCCGAGAGTAAGTCAGCTTAATGCATTCATTGATATTTCGCTCATTGTAAACAATCCGACCGAACTGCTTCTTTTCCTCTCGGTCTCGTATAGCCACCCGTGTCGTTTCGAGGGTTATTCTCGTTGATGTGGGATCAGCCAGGATTTTTATGAAGAAGCCTGTTTCACTTGGCGCCGTTTTTCTATCCCGACGTATATAACAAAAATCACTACAGCTCTGTCACCTCACGGACTCTCCGCCAGGCCCAGTGAAGCCCGAACTCGTTTACCGAGAACAAGTTGAACAGAATATGCAGTTGATGGAGGAAATAAGCAGAGGCTACGGACCTTCATAGAAGCTAGCGTTCACGCTTTCTATCACCGCCGCTGCCGTCGTTTTTCGGAGACCAGTGAAAGGAGATCGCTCCCTTGGGCGCAGCCTGAGATGTTGTAGGAACACCAGCAGTCACCGAGGCATTTCAGAGCGCTCTTTCCCTTTGCTTCTTCTGACGGCTTCGTGACGCCGAGGTAGCAGGGTACATATGGGCGCGTTCGAGTAAGGCTAGAGCCAAGCAAGGTGACACTGCAAAAATTTGTAAATGGTCCAAAAGGGTGCAGCGAATGGAAACCCCCAACGGCTCTGACCCTTCTTTCGGCCCCCTCGCGTTCTCTCTCTCTCTCCGACTCTCTCTCTCTTTCCCTTTCTTTCTTTCTTTCTTTTTCATACGTTGGAATAGAGAGAAACTGACGTATTAGACAGCATAGAAGAACACGTCCAACACATACAGGCGGTCCTTGACGAAAAATTGGATCAGCCGAGCTGAAGGCGGGACTGCAGCTTGCAAAGAACGACAGCAGGGGTAAGGGGTGAGGGGCGAAGCGGCGAAAAAGGAATATGCAACGTGGGCAAAACTCAGTTGGGGCGTTCACCCTAGCTGCAAGGTTCGGACGATTAAGACCGCAGATAACGTGAGCGGTCTGGTTTTCTTGACGGTGGAAGAGGTTTTATTGGAGATGAAAGTGTACGCGGTAAGTTTGAATATGGTTTCAGATAGCGAGACCGTGAAAGGTAAAAGTGAGGTGTTGCATTTATTCGTGTAGAAGTTGTCCAATTGCGTAAGGTGCTGATTGTTTCACTCTGTCACTTTATGAACAAAGAGAGCATTATTGACTAGCAGAATGTAACATCCATTTGGACAGGTGAGATCGTTTATATTATTGCGTTCAGATGGATAATTAGAATAATCAACAAGAAAACAACTCAGTCACAAAAGAACGTTTCAGTATCTTTCTGGATTTCAAAAATGTGTACGTTTTTGAAAATTGTCACAGTTACGTAGTATCGCATATCGGTATTATCGTCCCTTCACTCGTAAAGACTTTTTAACAGTGGTATACTATACAACATATGTATATCCGCATATTCAAATAAAACCTTGTCGAGCTAGTACAGAAGGTTTCGAGGGACAAGCGGTGTATCTGATATAGAAAAATGTATTTTCTATGGGACAAGGCACAAAGTTGACTCACTTGTTATGAAAACGAACGCTCGTCCTTTTAGCTGCCGTCCTTCGAAAACGGACAACATTGAGCCGATTGTGGATGCCTCTGAAACGGAAAGAGGACTAAGATGGTCGAATGCGCGTACAGGGGTTCAAGAAATTTGAATCGTAAACCAAAGGGCTAACAGTCTCAAAACTGCCAAAATCTTTAACGGTCGTTGCCACCCCTATCATTGGCAGACAAGCGAGTGTCCGTTGCGCATACTGCCGCTTTTTGCGTATGGCGAATGCAACCAATAGCAAAGGCGCTCACTGGCAGCGGAGTCAAAATGTGAAGCAGCTGTAAATATTGGATACTCGAGTGACTTTCGACCCAACGATGGAAAGTGGTGTCAAGTGCCCACCAATGCCTGCGCCTTGCGTTAAGCTCCCGGGGGCAACCCGCGTAGACCATTCGAATATTTATGTAGTTTCTTGTCGGGAAAAGGTTGCTGAAAAGAGTTCGCGCAACGTAGGAAATACGGGACGGAACGATCAAACGGCAAAAACATTCTCCACTCGGAGCTTCAAAAGGCTCCAGGGAAGTGAAATGCCAAAGAAGATTTTGGTGTCAACAAAAATCTCCATGGGGTAACGCCTATGCTAGCGGTAGCTGTAAATATTGCTGAATGTTGAAGGGTTGGTGGCTGGAACGATTTCTCAAAATCCACCAGTCGTCGTTATCTTTTACGTATCCGCATGCGAGCTACATAGAACAAATACGAGTTAATGTATAATTTTTACTTACACTGATTCATTTTGCTTCACTAAAACGTGTGAGATAGCAGCTCTATATTTATCTCGTCGAATGAATTCTATAAAGTTCACTCTCGAAGCGATTGACTGTGGTTAGATTCTACTATTTAGCACTTTGCCAGTTCCTTTTACAGGACAGTGGTTTGAATCCGTCCCGTCAATCTGCATTCAGTTTCTAACGAACGGATTCGACACCTAACGCACTCCTTTTCCAACCGTCTCCCAACCGTCCGTACTGACTCCAATGGTTTGTAACTTGTAATGGTTTTATTACAGACGCTTTCAAGTAATCCCCACCAGTCCTGTAAATAGTCGTTACATAGACGAACAGACTCAGGCATAGTACCGAAATGTGCGCCAAGTTGGACACGCGTCCTCATTGGAGCACCTATAACGGATAGATTCCCTTTGAAACGGCTTATCCGTTCGACTTCTTCGGGGCTAAACAACACTGAATTCCATCATGGAGCTCCTCAAGCGAGTCAGTACACAATTTGCGGTACTAAAACCATCCAAAACAGAGTTAACGTTGATGCTATAGACGCTCGTAGAGGCAAAGGCCGTTCGTTTTGAAACTGCGGAAGGCGTTTCAATGGTGTCAGGAAGTAGTTTCAGATTTTAGGACCTCACTTCGGAAAAAGGGGTCGCGTGTCCTACATCAACGCTCAGCGCCTGCCAATGTTCATGCTAAATCTTTGAACAACAGCAGCCAATAGATAGGCTGCAGTTGTCGTCGTCCTGCTCAATTCTCCATGCAGCATCGATATTTGTTGTTGATTTTACCTACTGCATAGGTGCTACTGGAGGCCTTTGTCGTGAAGCATATGCGTATCAGCGTGTTTCTATTGAGAAACGCGACATAATAGTTCGCTGGACCTATTGATTAGTTTCCATCGACTCGCACCACCAGCAATAAGGCTTTTTCGATTGCCGTAAGGTGTCCTGTCCGTTAAAATGTGCAAGCCGTCTTGAAGAACGTCTTTTTAACTTGGCCAATCGAAGGCCGCAGCAAATAGGTTTACGTATAGGAGCACGCTGGGGAGCGTGCTATCTGATCTGGAAAGGGCAACGGAAGAACGAGTTCAACTTAGAATCACAGGAAGCTCAATGTGAAACGCGTAGTTGAATGACTTTACGACAGAGCCATGCAATGTCCGAAACGAAGGCCAACAACCGGATCAGATGGGTGCAAGGAATAGATGGAACGGCACCAAAAACTCCAATTTACAGGACAACACAGATTCGCGCTGCAGACCGGCAAATGCGTAAATAGATCCGCTAAAGGGGTAAAGCCCATTTTAGTTCCAAGGGTGGGAAAGCGTGTAAGTCGAACAACCCGATTTGCTACTTACGTTATTGTCCTTATATAATAGCTGCTTATTTTTTGAAGTTAGCTAGTAGCTGTGATCAGAAATTTAGCATTTAGTATTTCACATGGCGACTAAACGGTTACTCATCTATCGGCCTGTAGTGAAGGGACGTCTGACAAAATGACCAATTAGGTATATTTAGCATAACATCCGATACGATTGTCCAACACATCGATGGTTTGTCATCTGTGGCAAGACGATCACTCTGCAGTGACTTGAGCTTACCTTTCGTCCAGTGCGGTGGGCTGACGCACGATACGAAATACAGGCCAACCTGAAAGCGCTGTTCTAATCTAGTAAATGCATCCGCCATATGTGTCCTGTGCCTCTTTTCTGTGTGTCGATTCAGCCGTCCGTCTGACGATTTGACTACGACTAACCCATTGGAAGCTAATTGAACACAGCGAGCGCGGTATGCTAACGGTGATGCGTGAGTTGTAGATTGAACCGCAGTCCTCTAAATCACTTCGTGCATGGCCAGAGATCCATTGCACTGTGATTTAAAATTCTACTCTAAAATTTGATTCTCAAAGAGCATTACGGCTTGCTTAAGCCATATTACCGACGAAGAACGGTCAAGGACACCGCATCCATTACGCTGAATAGTGTTAAAAGTTCCAATTCGATAACAGCGACCACGATTTCCACCACTCAAATTGACCGAGTTAAGCATAACTAGCTCAAGAGAGACCCAGCCAACGTACCTATTCAGTAATAGGATTATCTTCACTGACTAATAGGTGTAATCAATCAGACTATTTGTCAAAATTTCAAAGCATTATTTCAGAGATGTTATCTACACTTAGCCTCAAAGCACGACTCGACAGATCACTCGTATTCTGTATTGTAAAAGCGATATTGATTTGGCACATTTACGTGCCCCAGTTGAAACAGCCTCTATAAGCCGTCTATCGAGAGGCAAGAGCCAATCTCCGCCGATCGGACTTACCTACTACTGGATTAAAGGACCCCACCGATACTTGGACTTCTCACCAGATGGAACATCTATGGACCGGTTCAAGTGATGCAAGAAGTTACAAGAAGGCAAATAATAACCAGGAAATCCTTCAGCGTCATCCTATAAGCTACCTATAAACTTTGACAGTCTTCGAAAAGTTTATTTGTTTTAATTGTACTTCGATAATAAAAAATGACACTATTCAAATTAGAAGATTGAAGTTACTCTAGGCCGAACAATATAAGCATAGACAAAAGCCAATGCGTGATACGTGGACCTTCATGAACGATACTAGCTTTTCCCGAAACGCAAACCAGCTATTCGATATAACGACGCCCTGAGCACGGCGCTTTTAGCTTTTTCTGTATTGGTCGACGTTAAACAAGACGGGCTCTCACATCGCGGTGTAGCAAGAACGCTATTGCCCTAGGCTAATTTACTTTGCACCCCGAAATGGAGCTCGAAATTACCTCTATATATATATATAAAATAGAGAAAGAGAGAGAGAGCGCTGGTGTGAATTTGCGTGTGAATACATGGACAGTCTGAATCTTCAAGCAGACGTAATTCAAGCAGGCTAAGAAACGGTGTATATTTGTTTAAAATGATTAAGATTCTTTTCATTGATTGGAGCGTCTGCTATGCGAAGCAGTTGTCATAGTACATGTAGTCTGTATTCAAACGTGGCATTGTAACCTCTATTTTGAACACTGCCTTGGAATATGTATGCATATTTCGGATGCTAACTATATTACTCGTCCTTTTATTTTGGTCACCTAGCACAGATTACTCCGTCCATAAGCAAGCCAGTTTTCAATGCTGACAACTCTCACTGGCGATAAACAGTAACATACTGCTCACTCAGAGACTAATGTAATAAAATTACACCACATATCCGGATCAACTATGGTAGCCGTATAGTGGGGTAGGCCTCCTAGGGAAGTTATGTCTGAAATAACACTATCGGAAACGATGAATGCAACGATATTAAAACTCTCCCCGCCGTCTTTTGACGATTGCAATGCTATAATGGCGGTCATTTGGTGCCTTTTCACACGTTACTCACATGATAGAATCGCAATCTTCTTGTCCGTTGCTTTGTGGCCACCCAACCCAGACCATACACATACACAAAAAAAACAGCATCGAACATTGTTCTATATACATGTATGTATTTATAGTTTATTGTGCATTTGTACAACCAAAAAACAACGACAAGGAGAACAACAATAACAAGAAAAAGAAGAACGCGACGTGATTTTTCGCGACAACCGTCCTTTTCTCCGCAGCTTGGTCTACTTCTATACACTTATTGTCTATTCTATACAGGCACATGCGTCTTGTGGCCGAATTCAAACGATTGGTTAGTGGCTTTACCTTTAGAAGCTGTGGTGCACAAGCTATGAACATATTTATTTAGTAATTTACCTTATATCAATTAATAACACAAACAAATAATAACACTTGACGTACAGCTGAAAAATCTTATGCTGCATACAAGATTGTTTTTTTTTTTGTAATTTTTCATCAACAATATTACCTATATAGTAGAGTACAATGCTCCCTATACAAACAATCAAACGATAATTAGTATCCATCTGAATAAACATGTTTTAAACATACAAATATGATAACTAGTATTGATATTTGACAAAACTACTTACTCGACAAGGATACGAAAATAAGTACTCGAAGAAAAAATAATTGTAAAAAAGGTAAAAGGGAAAACACCGAATATGGAGCTCGAATGAAGTGATTACGATGGGGCCATATGGCCAAATGACAGCTTGCCATAGATCCGCCAATCCTAGAGAAGGGTACTCCTTCGTGCCGGCATAGCATGTCTTGTACAAATGGTGATCTCGTGAGTATGCATTAGAAATGATAACTGACCACGGACCATCATATTTTAACTGTCTCATTTTAAGCCCAACAAGATTCTGAACTATGGCCAGGTGGCGCCCTCCGCGGACGTCAGCGGAAACTTGTCTGTATCGCGCATGAACTATATTTATAGACGCTGCGGCCATGAGAATCTAAAAAATATTATTGAAGACCTGTCTGAAGAATCCTTTGAAAGAAATTCATAAAGCAGAATGAAAAGAAGTCTTACATCGTAATATGTATATGTCATACGTTTACGTGATTCAACAGAAAAAAATACAAATCAAAAAAAATAACTCACTTGGATCTGAACATTAAATCGAATGCAATGGTTTATAACATGGCTTGTAACCTGTGGAACATCGAATACACGTAATTTGATTTCAAATCAACCGCCAAAACTGGGTGCCACACTAAAACACTTGCATATAGCGCCAATTTCATTTTGAAGATTTGTGCTGATCATGAGCATTAGTTACACACCTATATCCTGCACCAGACTGATGCTTCCTTCACACATAGTGCGCCTCAAGTAATCGACAGAAGCTGAACCAGACAATTGAAAAGAAACTTATTTCGAACTCCTGCATCTGTACTCGAACCGGAAATCAAAACACGCATTAATTAACCAACATCTAGTCGTCTATTTCTATGAAAAGTTGTCATGTTGACGATGCGATATGAAGTGGAAATTTCCATATTACACTTAACGAAAAGTAACAGCACATGACAAGATAATCATAATAGATATGAGCTATTAAATATAGCCGATGAAAGATGAATAAACACATTTCAATATGACAAAAGAGCGGTTATAACCATGTGTGTGCACATGATCTTTTCGGGGCGGAATCATCATTCCAAACCTGGGAGAAATGTTTTAATTAACACAACTGTTTTTATCGTTTAAATTAACTAATACTCAATCTTACCAATTCCTGGGATTTCACCAATGCATGATATTGAGGATTTAGTGAACACTGTTTATTATGCTAACGGTAACAAGCGAATTCCTAGAACGCCGGATTTTTATTGACAGCGTAACTATGGAACGGTACAGCTGTTTGTTGCCGTTGTTTACAAAATCACAACGCTTCGGACGTCGCCTTCATGCACCATCGTTGTCAGGACCAAGCTGTCTTCGACAATCCCTCAATCGACTCCCGAGCCCAAAACCTATATCTCATGTCCAAATCGTTTTCGTCGAGAAAAAAAGCTCAAAGTTGATTCTTTTGGTGTTACGTTGTGGTAGTTGCCACATGAACGGGGCCACTTCATAGGGTCATAAGAATAACCGCACAAACTTGTTGCGATAAGAATTATACGATTATTATAAGAATGGTGATGACAGTTATTATGGACATCGGTACATATATGGTTTGACAAATTGCAAACTGGCATTTTAGCCACTAAAAACGCGTCTTTTTCGAATCAGTCACGGATAACTAGTAAAGACGCCTTTGAATAGGACACAATACCTACTTTCACGCAGAACATACGATATTATACGAACCGACAGCATTGCTTCAATGCCTAAGGTGAGCTTCATTATTCATGGACGATAGCGGGGTGGAGAAAGATATTTGACTGAGCTTCAGAACAGTAGAGCTTTATGGTGCGAACAAAAATGTCAGCATGAGAGTAGATTCGTGAGTACATCTATGACAAGCAACTATTGATTTCGTTTATCTGCAAATCAATTTTATAAGAACAATAAATGCATATTTATCTATATAGTGGTATACATTTCTCAACATTATCGCCGAGTCAATGAAGTCTTTCTCTACCTCTATTATATCTCTACTATATGATGCTCTCAGTTACGCTTCTTCTGTGCCCTTCAAGCTTTAGGTGTCCGATGCTATCGCTAAAAGCCTGAGAAGTCTCTGAGGCTAAATATTCTATATAAGCCCGAATGATCCACAAGAAGTGTTTGTTTTGCGAAAACGCAGCACGAATGTAGTGGTTAAATCCCTTAGGAACTGAAGGGCATACTATCATCGGAAGGTCATTCGGTTACATTAGCGTCTCGGTAACAAATTTTATCTTAATTGTGTCCCCAAATTGCACTGATACACAAGAAGTCCGTTAATACTCTATACAGAGTACCTACCTTATTTACGCTGACCGGTAAATTAAATAAGAGCAATAACTTTAATTAGCTAAGGAGAAACTACCCAAGTGTGCTGTAAACAGGTGAAGAGTTTTCTAGAAAAGACGTTTCCTTTATTGAGATATTGGGGACAAATAAAGTTAGCTTGATCTGCTACTAGCAAGCAAATAGCGGGAAATCAAATTTGCCTAAATGCATACAAACGCTCGTAGTAGAGAATTCAATGTCGATCCGCCACGTTCTGTCTTCAGCGAGTGACAATGGGCGATTTAAGGGGTTGTTCTGACCGGGGCCTGCATATACTTGCCGGAGCTCTTGAACGACTTTGCACAGGAAAGCTTCAACTGACACCTCGTGAGACGCTCGAGCCGGTGGAGAACCTCTACAAAATGCAAGAACCCGTTAGTGGCAAGATGGCAGAAAAGGGCTATGCGGTACGAGTTTTTAGTAAGAAAACTGTGCGCGTTTTAATCTTGTATCAATAAGATTCTTCACAGTTAGGCGTGATGTTGGTCTTTTAGTATGGTGGCGACGTTGAAAGTCGATGTCGCGCTACGTGTATTGTTTATCAAATCAGTATGTAACCAAATGGTCAATGGTTCGGGGAAAATGCGTCCGTCCAATCAGTCGCACTTAAAAATCATGTAGGCCCGAACGATGGCCAGAAGTTGACGTAGTTATCAATAAAGGACAACCAGAGAGGAGTAACATCGATTACTTTCGAGTCGAAATGGCTTGGATCCGGATAATGGGACTCCAGTGTCCTATACAGGAACCGTGTGATACTTGTGGCATAAATTAAATCGGGGTGGGTAACGGCGTCTGCGGACTGTGAGAACAAACGCAAGTACGTGAATCGAATGAATCAGTGTCATTTTATGCCGATTACATTAGAAACACTAGGTCACGTTGGTGAGGGATCTAACTAGAAAACGAGGTGAGTAGAACGTAGCTGCGTCATCAAGTGTTGAAAAGTAACGCCGCCTTTACAGTCGCGCCAATGGGTTTCGGGTTCGAGGAGCGCGGTGTCTATCGTCGCTATGCTATGAATTACTACATACTCGACGTTAGATACAGCAGGTTCTGCTTTCAGTATTAAGCGTCTGTCTTCTGTTTGCTGTTAACTGAAGGCACTGCAAAAAAACCGCTGTCCCGAACGTGAATGAGGCTGGGTTTTACCCACAAGAAACCGAATAAGAGATGAGTAATTGCAAACCCGTTGCCTGCTTTGAAAAAGTGTTCAAATTGAATAATGAATTTATAGCACGCAATATAATGTTCATAATTTTGTTGCACAGATGCCATGCAAAGCAAAAGTTATTACCAACTATCAAAAGTGGTTTGCTTCCGAAGGACGATTCCGATTGGAACTTGACCCGGACGATCGCAAAAGTACCAATTTAGGAAACGGTAATCTAAACAGAGCGCTGGATAATGTTAAAGAGGAGCTGAGAAGACGACATCAGGATAAATCAACTACGCGTAAAGGCCGACAGGTAAACAGCAATATCAGATCAGACGTACTTCGGATCGTCAAGGAGGTTAGTACGAGCCCGAACTGTCTTTGTGTTAATGGAGGTTTTATGACTATGAACTGTTGCTGTATCGGCGAAATGAATACATATACATCACTAGATTAAGAAATTAACTTAGCTATTGTAGGACGCTCAAAAACGCCTATATTATATTATTGCTGTTATTTTATTGTATGGTACAATATTATCGTAAAACTAGTGTTCGTAATATTTCAGAGTTTGCGGCGGAATTTCCGTAAGTCTGTAATGATCGTCTCCTAATTTCGAAATCGGGTAACGCCTCTATAAATGAAAACCGGACAGAAATTACACTTTATCATAACGGGACTAAACATCTATTGAAAGACGGAAATCGCTCTCCGAATTATAGGAATTCGGTCGGCTACCATTTGCGGCCTCAAAAACGAGTTGGGCCGACTGATCCTTTAACGTGTGGTCGAATCATCACAGACGCAGTTAAAAATGCTCTATCCACCCAGATTAAGACAAGTCAACTTCTATGCGTGGTCAGACCGATATCCATAACCTCGCGGTTGGTAACCTGGTCATATTATAATGAGTTGTGCTAGAATGCGTATCTGAGAGTTTGTCTGCCTTAGTGGCACACGTAGTCAGTATTTCGAATTTTGTTCAGGCGGCTTCAGTAGTCAGTCCGAAGAGTGACAGTTCATAAGGCTCTCAATTAATCGACCTCTGCCAATACTGTTCAAACGCTTTTCAATCATACATATAACAATATAGTATTGCCAGATCAGAATGAGTATAGGAATATTTCAGGTTGCATGTATTTATTTCTCTATAACTCGAGTAGACGAGATTCCGCAAATCGACTAGACGGCTCGGTTGAATTTTTTTTCTTATCTACACTAATTAAGCTTTTGCGGGTTTCGTAATGGTAACGATTCCGCTTAGCACGCTGACAAACCCTTAGCCATCGTAAGTCATAACCGAGAGCGCTTCGTCGAAGCTATCGTGTGCTGAAGTGAAGTCCATTTCAACAAATGGAACAATCATAGGTTTGTCGAAGCTATCGTATGCTGAAGTGAGGTTCATTTCAACATGTGGAACAATCATAGGCTTGTCGAACTACATCAGCAAACAAGCTCAAGTCCAATAACACAGAACTTCTAACCTCACACAAAGCTAGGGCAGTGTTAATAATTACGCTTTTCTATGGAAAAAGCGTCGTTAAAATCGATGTTTGTGCACCCGTGCAAAAAGGTGTATCAAATGTTAAAAAACATAATAATAGATACATATTAACATAATAATAATAAATTCCATAGTATACAGCTGTGGAAAATACATTTCCAGAATGCTACTGGTTGCGTAACCAGAGAAAATACATATGATATAGACACCATAAAGGCTAGATCAGCCTTTCCCAGCTGTTCCTCGAGTTCTCATGTTCCTTTCGCAGAAATAAAGGTAGTACGAAAATTATAGAGGTTGTTATGCTTAAATTACTAATGGACCTGGATTGCGTTTGAAATTTTGTTATCGTAGTTTTTGCAGTAGCAGCATTTATTGGAATGGGTATCTGAGAAAAGCCATTTTTTTTATGGGAAGCCCTATTTCGTTTATATATTTGATATTTTCGTTTAGCAACTTCGTTGTTTGCGTTCTATGTTCTATGTTCTGAACTTTTCGGACGATAGTGTCAGATAACACCGTAGCTATGAAACCTGCTTTGCATAATGCATTCGACCTCAACCTCTATAAAGGAAAAGTTTGTTATTTTCCGAATACTTATGTGACACAATTGAAAGCACCAAAAGGAATCAGTAAAAATAGCTCACGAAACATATGGGCCTTTTTTCTCTCCTAGAAAACTTCTCCCTATCTTGCTTTCTTCTTAGCGAATATATGGATTGCTTGACTTTTTTTGGTATGTGTCGCTCTGCCCACTAAAAGCAGCATTTTTTAGTACAGCGAAGCGGTTTAAAAATTCTTGCCCTTTTATTTAACAGCGTGCGAAAGCAGCGTTCCCGACAGATCAAAACAGAGAAACAACGTCAAGAAAAAAGTTAAGCCATCACAAAAGTAAGTTAATTATGACACCAAAGCCTTTAGGTCTAGAGCAACAGTTGGAATGCCGTTAACCTTATTATTATTATTATTTTATTATATTAACCTTAAACTAACGATTTAATCTGCAGATTCCTAAATTCTAATACGTCTGCTCTTTTCCAGGCTTAGCAGAAGTCGCCACATTTCGAAATAAATCTGATTTAGCCTGCAGCGGCGTACATAGCCAACCATATGATGGTTGCTAAAAAATGAAAGTTAGAGTCCTATAGATTTTGAAATGCAATCATCGATACGGCATGCGTGTCAACATGGTCTCTGTGATGTCTTCTGTAGCTCTATTCTACATCTGTACAACGGAATTGTAGTTGATTCTCCATTGCTTCCAGGGTTGAACGAGCCGACATGGTACGCTATTTTATGTCCTATGTCCCGTACAAAAACCATTAGACATTACATTAAGCGGTATATTCCCGGCCTGTTCAAAGAAGTGTATCTATTGCTGTTCGACTCCATATCTAAACCATCATGGGTTCAATACAGACAGCTATAGAGTAAACCCGATTTTTGCCTATAATAAGAAATATTCGTTTATTTAACCCATCGTAACAAAGCGCGTGGCGAAGTCAGGGTTATTGGCAGCGTAAAAATTGTAACAGCTATTGTTTATCATCAAACAGCTCATAATGAATTAACTCATTAAATTCGTCCCTGGGCCTAGGGCGGCTCGCCTGGGGCGGCTCAGAACGCTTTAAACTGCGTATAGAAAAACAAAGCATTAGGTTTCGATATTACTAAGTATGGCCACCACCTTATTGTCATCCCTGATCTTTGTTGACTTTAAAAACATGTCCCAACTTTGAAACATCACGAAGACAATATAAACAACATATAACAAATGAAAACCTATTTAAATAGTCAAATTATAGGGAAACTAAAAAAAAAAAAAGGTTTAGAATCACCAATTTGACCCACCCAATTAAACACATTATTAGTCTGCTTTCCTTTCACCAGTTCGTCTGCTTGCCCACGCACGCCGCCTTTTCCCTGTTCTAGTACCGCCCACAGCTTGTCAATGACTATAGCCGATAAAATCAAGTTTATCAGCAGCAAGTGTATATTGTGTGGACGACTTACTGGTACCGCTATAAATACGACTTACTTGCTCTACAGCTGGTTTTTACGCAGCACTAGTGACGAAAATACGTAACAATCTTTAATACAGACCATAACAATGTGCAATATATTAGCTTTGCCACTTCTTGACTGCGATAACTAAAAGAGTGATCCAAGTGTCCCTGAATCTCAATGCCAGCTTGACTATAGCTTGAAGCACAAAGAAGAATCTTATCCTTCTTAGCAAATCGATTCGCCCGATATGTCGGAGCTCTAATAGGGAATCTGCCCTCTCTCGTAGCAGAAGGCCGGTAGTGGTAAAATTCAGACCGACGTCATAAAAAACGCTAAATACGAGCCTTAAGGACATGACGTATTTGCTAGAGGTCAGGGAACAGAGCCCGATTGTCATGTGCGCCGGGCTACGTACCGCTTATCGGCAGTAGACCGGTAGTAGGCGGCTTTCTAACACTTTCGTTTTAAAAATTAGTAGAACGGATGTTTCTCTTGCGGGATGGCGCACGTACGTTGTTTTCAGTAATGGTGGCGAAATTCGTAGATTCTCTACGAGACTCTTTCGTTCCCATATTAATTTTATTTTAACTGACCTGACATTGAAACGAGCAAATCTGACCCTAGAGTTTGGTTCTGGTTTGGTTCTACTGCAATTTTCGCAGGAAGTACTTTTCGATATCGCCTTTCGCCGCATCAGCCAGTTTTGCAATCAATCAATCATTGATGGAACATTTTCAATTATAAACGTCTAGAGTTTTTTTGGCTATGCGGTTGTTTAGGTCTCGTCTGGAACGGGACGATACAGCCTATTATGTTTATGCTGTTTATGCTGAACGAAAGTCTTATGGGGTCATTCAGTTCTAAGAGTTAGAAGGTGATCACGCACGCAGTCTCGTGGTGTAAACAATGGTGTAACGGAAGACATGTTTTGTCTCTATGTGCTTAAATCTATTTGATTAGTAAGGTTTTGATGAGTTTCACACAATCAACAGTTTCCGTACAGCAGAACGTGCACTTTAATATATAAGTGCACGTTCTGCATAATATATTACTTTATTATTATTATTATTATTATTATTATTATTATTATTATTATTATTATTATTATTATTATTATTATTATTATTATTATTATTATTATTATTATTATTATTATTATTATTATTATTATTATTATTATTATTATTATTATATAATAATAATAATAATACGCTATGACGGTTATTATGTGTTTCAATAAATAATACAGCTCAAAAATACAATTCTTTGAACGTCTTTAAGAGCGAAATAAAAAATGCACCCTCACGCATATATGCATATCAAAGCAAGTATGGCCTTTAGGTGCCTCAAAGAAAGGGAGACAAAGGTGATGTCTTTTTCTATATAGTATTCCTAACCCATTTGAAGCGCAAAAAAAAACTACTGAAATAGCTAAATCTAGCAATTAACGAGATTAAATGAATCAGTGTAGTTACTGTTTTTTTTTTTCGGAGTATAATCTTTTAAGTTACAACATCCGAAAATTGGTTTTTCAGATTGAGAAACAGTATTATTTCGAAAGTAATACCAGCAGTAGTCACCTAGTTGATTTAGACTGACAACGGTGTTAAATACTCGAAATAAACTTAATGATTACTCTACTACTTTCGAGATCATCGATCGAGAGAGTTTGTCAAATACACATAGACAGTAGAAAGCTGTTTTTAATCATCACATCCCTAGAGCTTAACTGCATGAGGACGTCTGTATGCAGTCGGTCAGTTTAATGTTTAAGACAGTCAAAGCTACGTGAAATTGCTGCTATAACATTTGAGAAATAAGATTTGTTTATATACGTATATCAATATACAGTGCATCAGCAGTATGTATGGAATTGGGTAAGAAAAACGGAGTTGCAACCTAAGGCGTACTTTACGGTTAGAGCAATTTAAGCCAATTCTAATTATTTTATAATTAATAAATATTTTCCTAATTTGACGGCTAACGATAATTGGAAAAGCTATTTGCTAAATTTCGTTGTGAAGGGGAAGATCTCATAATAACGCTGTCATCTTTGTATGGGTTTTCTCGTCTTCATGTGGCCAAACGATTATGCATGCTTTGTGTTCTACTCTAGTCCAACGAATTCCTTTCATGGCACAAGTCAGGGTAACCTTTTATTAAGACATTACACTCGATTCATATTATGGAACGCCTTCATCGGCTGCACGCAAGCAACTGTTAGGTGCTATGCTTCACAATACAATAATACTTGATCGGTCCCAGAACTTGCACTCGCAAAACCAGAACCTTAGAATTGCTATCCATAACTCATATAAGGCCATCGGTAGATAAAAATAAAAATAAAGGATAACAAAACCCCAAGAAAAAACGACGTGTATAGCACTGCAAGGAATATGGGCAATTCGAAGGTCGGATGGGGCCGGGCTTCCAGTTCAACCTCGACTTGGTTTGGACCGACATTCTTGTTTTTTCGGGTCGCATTGGAACGAACATCATCGCTGGGGCTAGAGGCCGGGCTTTCATTTTTTTCACATCGTTTCTTTGGTTTTGCTTTGACGTCGTTCCGATTCTGACGGAAACGTGCTAACCAGTCCCAGAGTGTCGAACGGGGCGCTTTCATACTTCATGACAAATAATGTGAACTCCTCCGAGACGTTAAATAAACGCGTTTAACACGATTTGTTCGCGCCGTGGAAAGCCACACTGAGCCATTTGAGAGACTGCCGTAAAAACTACTTCGATACAGAGTATCATCACATCGTCGTCAATAAAAAAGACAATTGCGGGCTTATTTAAAATAAATAATCAACATTCTAATATTCGTCTCAGTAAAGCAACCCGCAAAGTTTTAACACTGATTGATGTGCATCAACTCTTCCCTATAGAGTTTTGTTGATCTGTGATTATCCTAGAAATAAAGCCAGGCTTTATTCAGTAACTATTAAACGCTTTTACGGTGCTAATAGCTGCAATCAGTAAGACACTTACTTGAAAAATTGCGCGACACGCTTTATAAACTTGGACAGAGAAAGTACAAAATACGCATTTTGTACATATCACGTAATTGGCCACTCACACATTTCTCTTTCTGTTGCGAAAAAATAACTAGCGGAATATCTCTAACGAAATGGGATTCTTTATTTAAATATTCGTTTAATTAGAGGTTATTTACTTGGAGCCGGACAATCGCCTCCTTTCAGAAATCGTCTGATGCGTTCATTCGAAACTTTCTCTTAAAAGAACGCTTTGCTTCGATCACTTGTTTTGCAGTGGCGGAAAAAACGATTTTATACAAATGCGGACTATTCTCTTCTTGAAAATACAGTTAACTGAACAGACCATCGCCAAAGTAACCTTATGAAATCGCTCGTTTTGTTTTTACGGAACAGCTGTTTACTTGCCTGAGCTGAGTTAGATGGAACACTGTTCGTCGCACATGAGCTTCTCGATTGAAGCAATTATGCTTTCTCCCATTCGAGTGTGTTCGATCTCTAAGTCTAAGTCGAGAACAAACTCATGTATTTTATCGGCTTTAACTAGTAGTTTGAAATATTAAAGGTTCTAAAATGTTGTGAGTTTTATCGACAGCAAACTTTAAAAAGAAACTCCATCTAAGTTAAGCAATTCGTCAAGCAAGGTCGTCACAGATATTCATTCACAACGGTACGTTACGGCCCAAGTCTAGACGAGATCATCGTAAAGATAGGACGGAGATAAAAGGCAGGATTCGAAAGAGGGTCCACTCGACCTTGGAACCTACGGAGATAGCATTATACAGTGCTAGGCGAGTTAGTGGTCAATGTTGTTATCAATTATTTTCGAACAATCCGAAAGTCATCGTCGGTTATTTTTCTACTACCTGTTAAACTGCTGTAAATATTGTATGCAAGCAATCAGTGGACAATAATCAGGTTCATCTTCACTGTATTTGAAAGCGTCGTATCGGTCTTCTACAAACACGTGGACTAAAGTGTTTCGAAGCATTGTTTTAAAGAGAAGCAATGAAGATGCTATCAAGCGTACGCAGAATCGCGATTTCATTAGGAAAGCGAGCTTTGTCAACGAGTTCAGGTGGGCACGCTTGTTTTCCCATATGCCCTTCCGTATGGACGGGAGATAAAGACCATAGTTTAACCCCGCTTCTACTGTAATAATGGTCTAACGTTCTCCGACTCGCTTAAAATCCTATCACAGGTTTTGCCATCGGTCACAATGCATCCTTCGACAAGCTAGGTTTCAAGACATGCAAACCTGCATATGCTTCAGAAACTAAAAGATCTGTGTACAATTTCAGCTCAACCTTTGTGTATTCTAAAAAAAAAAAAGTTCCAAGCGGAAAATGTATCTCTTGACGCCGTTCATAATAATCTCGTAAGAAACAGCTAGTTCTTGCGATTGACAAATGCCACAAACTATGCAGGGACAGATATATTAAACAGCTTTTTTTTTGCATTAGATGTTTGATTAATGTGTATATTACATCAGAGACCTCACACTCATTGAATTCAACTACATGTCATACACACACGTACTTTCTAAAACTTGTTGTTAAGCAACGCTTTTTTAACTCTGTTACTCATTATGAATTCTGTATACCTTGGCTAAAGCTTGTCATTTCATTTAGTCATTCAGACTAAATTCTGGTCGTATCTTTGCGCCAATCTATATTTTACTTGTTGGACTTCGTATACATTTCCAAATGTGTGTGTGTGATAAAATGTACTGCACAAACTCTTTACTCTAGCTCCTACATGAAAAGCGCACTTTTTGTAAGTGCCTGCCACATCTGAGTCAATAGACTGGCAGCTACAGTTCTATGCAAACAGCGTGTATCAATGTTTCTATGCGCGGAACTCTACGCCAAGGAAGGCCTATTTGAAAGGCATCACCATTTGACTACTGTCTTTCTTGATCCATATTTTCTTGCAGTAGTTTACCTACTTGGATTTAAGCGGGATGTTAGTTACTGGTGTATACAGAGGAGAATGTATGAAGTCTAGGGACCCATCCATGAAGTAGACAGAGTAGAGTAACTCTTCGCTCACCACCAATAATTGCCTCGACGCTTTTGTCGGTGTTTCCTTTTTACATTTTTGCCCGTCTGCTAATAATATAAACAATAAAATAGCTCTAAGTTTGCATTCCCATATACTAAAAAACTAAATGTTAGCAAAAAAAAGCCAAAGGATATTTCGAATATATTTTCCTCTGTAAATATGTAATAAATATATTAATATTTTCATGTTGTCTCTATAGTGTCGCGGAATAAATTCGACTATCGGGATCCATTTTTACTGGATGATCAGCTATCAGATGAGGAGAAAATGATCCGAGATAATTTCCGGAATTATTGCAAAGAAAAGCTTTTTCCACGAATTCTGCAGGCCAATCGACATGAAAGTAGGTAATTATGCTGATGGTGAACGCCGAATATACATATGTATATATATACATTCTAAAAAGAAATTTATTTGAAAGCTTGTAAGTACCATAATCTAAATGTCTATGAATGAGTGATAAATTGTGAGCTTAAGTCGCAGAAAAGGATCCAGCTGTACAAAAATTTACTTTCTATTCTATATCTTTAGCAGTTTTTTTTCCAGCACTAGTTTTTGCTCCATTAATTTGTTCACTATATTTGGCAGGCTGCAATACTTGTCTAATTCTACCGGGTTTACTCTATAAAACTAAATTTCAGTTTGATTCATAACATTGTTTAGAGTTTGAGCGGGAGATTATGAACGAACTTGGTGAACTTGGTGTCCTAGGATCAACGATTCAAGGCTACGGATGTGCAGGAACAAACTATGTAACATATGGCCTTCTTGCCAGAGAGATTGAAAGGTAGGTCACTGGACTCCAACGAAACATTTAGCAAAGGCCATCCTCATTTCAGTTGATACGCGTTAAAAAATATAGGTTTACACAGGCATAATAATTATAGTCTTATTGATTTTACACCAGTTGTTTTTATACTTCTGTCTAGGGTGGACAGCAGCTATCGATCAGCCATGAGTGTCCAGTCTTCGCTGGTCATGTACCCTATTTCTGTTTTCGGCTCAGATGAGCAGAAACAAAAGTATCTCCCAAAACTAGCAAAAGGCGAACTCGTTGGATGTTTTGGTCTCACTGAACCCAACTACGGATCTAATCCAGGAGGTTAGTAAGTCAATTCTGGTTTACTACTAGATACATATAGAAGAATCTGAATTCTGCGCTTACTTTTCTACCCAGCATCATCACAGAAATTAATTGCCAAATAATAACACCTGTCGGTATCTTCCTATAATCAACTTGTTATAATATATAAGAATACAATAAAGACTTTGTTCAGAGTAATTAGCTCAATCTGTTGGTAGTTGCATGGTTTTCAAGGCCATATGTTTATTCATAAAAACGTATGTCTAACAAAAACCCTTACTTCTGTACGTAGATTTATAGCTGCGACCGCTTGCATGTATCCGTGTTGCGTCATTTCAAGTATTAGATGGGCATGTAGGAACTGGTACCATAGCAGTCAATTTCTCTTTGTCAGGCAATGTAACATTATTTCTTTGAAGGTATGGGTACAAAAGCTACTTACAATTCTTCAACGAAGACATATAAAATATGCGGTTCGAAAACGTGGATTACGAATGCGCCTGTCGCTGATGTGTTCGTCATTTGGGCAAAAGATGACTCCGGAGAAATTCGTGGCTTCGTTCTTGAAAAAGGTAAAATCATTTAATATATATATGGTATTACACAATATGAAGACGAATAAGCTTCATCAAAAAATAAATATTTGACGCTATTTCCTCTTAATTGCTTTAGGTGATTCGACACAATTAGCTATGAAAAGCCACAGATCGTCACTAATAAACTGGAACAAACGATAGAATATTTCCAATAGGGAATTTGATTTATTGATGCCTTCGTAATGCCTGAGCTTTTACGCTGTATGCATCGTATCGGATAACCAAAATAGAAATGAAGTTGTTTATTTGATTACACTCTACTCTGGGATTACACCAATGTCAATGAGAGCTGTGATCACACAGCAAAAACTGTTTCTAAGTAGTAATGTTGCCCATATGAATTCACTGTCAGAGAGAAACAACTATATTACGTGTTAACGAAAAGACCATAAACATCTGGACATCTAACTCTAACAATTGCCAATTCTTGTTTGGTAATGTTCAGGTATAAAGGGACTTAGCACGTCGAAAATTGAGGGAAAATTTTCGCTTCGAGCCAGTGCGACCGGAATGATAATGCTAGACGATGTTGAGATCCCCGAGACAGCGCTTCTACCAAAAAGCCAAGGTCTTAAGGTCAGGGTGTCATCTTTAAATCATTTAAAGTAAAGGGTGTCATCTAAAGTATCTTTAAAGCCTTTTCTGGTATTTTCAAGCGTAATTCTAGCCTTTCTTCTAGAAACTGTGTGCCTCAGTATCTCATATATGCATGTCTAGAAATATATCTAGTTGCGTATTTTAATAGTGAACATTTGACAATTCTTTTCTATTTTTGCGACATCTTAGTCTCCATTCATGTGCTTAAATAATGCTCGTTACGGTATCGCCTGGGGCGCGTTAGGCGCTGCTGAATTCTGTATGGAACAGGCTCGTCAGTACACGCTTGAGCGCATACAATTCAAGGATCCACTTGCGAAAAACCAGCTCATTCAGAAGAAGCTGGCAGACATGTTAACCGAAATTAGTATTGGCTACCAGGCCTGCTTACGGGTCGGGCGCCTGTTCGACGACAAAAAGTAAGTCATGCAGTGAAATTTTATCAGAATTAGCCTGAACAAAAAAGCCCTCAACAGATGCGGATAATTATTATGCCTAAACGGTGTGAAGATTTGAATGACTTTTCGCTGACATGTGATTTATATGTATACTTGAATATTGTCAGTGTATCATACACGAATGATTCCACATATTTTCAAATGTATACATCATTGGTACACTTGCGACCAAGGTTTCTTCGCTGATGCATCAATACAGCAGGCGTAAAAATTAGTCATTCATAAAAATTCATTCAATGTGCCGATTTCTCGTTATGATTATGTTTGACCGGTTCAGAATTAACCCGGAAATGATCTCAATCATCAAGCGCAACTCCTGCGGAAAGGCATTAGACGTTGCTCGTCAGGCTCGCGATATGCTTGGAGGTAACGGAATCTCTGACGAGTACCACATTATTCGACATGTTATGAACCTTGAAGCCGTCAATACCTACGAAGGTAAGTTGGAAGTATCATCGTTTGCAAGGTGAACAGCCATCGCCCAATTATTAGCTGCTTCTGTATAGTTGAATGACGGGCGTCAGCGTCGGTAAATGCAACGGGCACTAATTGTCACAATGCGCTTTCAGTATAATTTGCTGCTGATCTCATTTTTCTGTAACTAAGACAGTTTTATTTTTTCGTTCAGTAAATGATTAATACAATAAGAGTTTTTAACGACAGTATATGCAAACTATGGTATTCCGTCTCATTAACCTATTTTACAGGTTGTTGGAATGCTTTTTCCTTTGTTTAATTAATATTGCTATATCTCGTTAGTTATTGAGAAGCTCATTCCTTAGCTTTTATTATTGATCTATTTTGCTAGTAGTTGAATAGTTTGCTATCATTAATATTATGTCATTCAAGCTTTAAGGAGCCTTTATGCAGCTTCAGTAGGTTTATTTTATACGGCTCATACATACCTTAACATATACCATATACAAATACCGTAACATGTTTCATTTGTCTAGGTATCAAAAAGGTTTATAAAAATAACGATTACAAATATAAGAACACAATTTATTAGGTTAGAACAAATAGGTCAACAGGGCGTTTCACATGATTCTGTTTCAGGAACGCACGACGTCCATGCGTTGATAATTGGCAAAGCTATGACCGGCTTGCAAGCCTTCACCTCGGACTAGAAGATGGTTGATATTTGATAGACGTATTTGCAAAAAAACATTACTGAAACGAACAATAACGACATAACATTTCTACAAATTTTATATTTGGAGATGATGGGACTGCACCTTCTTGGAATGGCGAAAAATAAACAGTTATTTGTAACTTCTCGTGTCCACTTTTTTAACAAACGCATAATGCGTTGGGTGGCTTGTCATATTTTCCTAGGCGACCTTATAGGAAATAGGATTAGTAATGCGTATAAGAATTTTTTGAGTAACGCTCGAGAAGCCACTTCGCTATTGTCTGTGGTTCTCGGACATACGTTCATTTAATTAAACTAATACATTCTTTATATTTTCAGAATGAGTTGATGTATCTGAAGATGTAAGAATTTTTTCTCCTCATATTTAACATGCCACAGGTCTCTACAACGACGAATAGTATAATATTTTTGGATACTCATATTTCCTTTATTAAGTTTTAATGAGAAGGACAAATTAGTATTGTCAAGGTATTTCTTCTTGTATTGAATACATGTCTGTAGAGTATATAAGTGACATGACGTTCTAGTTCCATGAAATTTACTATAAGAAGCCAGTTTTTCTCTCAAACTATTTTCGTTAACACTATAAATAGACACGGTGAAATCGTTTGATCTGATCTTTCACTAAACGTTTCAACTGCGTGAATTCGCAGCAGTTGAATAATTTAGTAATAATAATAAATAAACCAATTAAATTAATTTCCAAATTGGAATAATTTAACTGAATGCAAACAGAGAATAAGTATGATAAACACTGAGTATCGATGCCCGTCTAAGATTATGGTTTACTGCATACGTTTGGTGTGGCCGCAAGTTAACATGACAACTTAACGTTCTAGGCCTATTGTAGCTAGAATGGGCTCCCTGTACTGAATTTCTTTTATCGATAATAGAGCGATCAATCAGCAAAGTTTTAACCAGAATATAGTTGTAACGAAAACTTTTCTCACGCAGAAAACTTTTTTGTCTGATTCTGCGTGAGAAAATTTAAAGCGATTTATCATCAGATCGGTGTCGCCAAGCCCTAGTTTGACACGCTGCCGCAGTACTTTGCACGTAACCTTTTTTGTCGTTCTACTAGGACACTGTCGAACCTATGGGTTGTTGGTATAGAGTCACAAATGCATACTTAGCTATTTTTCATTTTCCCAGTGTAATGCCTAATTATGCACAACATAATTTAACGAAATATATTTTTTTTATAAAAAAAACTTTTAAAAAATACACTTAAAAACTACTTTTATGGATAAACTACATTAGTTTAGTTTTAAATGCTACTCAAACAAAACTTGAGGCGGTTGTCGGTTAGTACAATCTGCAATTGTTCGCTATTCGAGATTCGTTATGCCGCTAAGGTTACGGTGATAGCGCTGTACCGTTGGAATAGGTGCTGCTTTCTTGCCGTAAAGTGTGGATTGAGCCTACAGTAACGTGTCCACTTGTAGCCGGTAAAAACTTTCTCTAAATTGTCGTCGTAATTAGATCCTACTAAAGAAGAAGGTACATATTCTTTGTTAGTATGAATAACGCTAAACCTTCATCGCCGTACATCTCCTATGTGTATAAGCAAGCTGAATAGATGGGCCACGTTGTGCATCGAAAATATCAGAATTGACATTTCTCCTTGTCCTTCCCAGAAAATGTGGCGGCCATTTTCACTTATTACTGCACATATGGCTGTTGCTAAAAGCAGAATGTTCGACTAGAGGCCAATCAAGGCCAAGTGGCTGGCTTTTTTTAATCACACCTTTTGCAGCCCGGCCACCCTGTGGTTGCCCGCCAGACAGAGATCATCTCATCATTACACGTGCGCTGAGCTAGTGCTAAATTGTACAGCAACCGGCCACTATGCCTAGTGATAGTTCCATTTCTGTGTCGAAACGACAGAGGCGAAGCGAGCCGGTGAAGTCGGAAGTTTTTGGCTACGCCGTTCCACTGTGCCGACGCCACCAGTACTTGTGTGATCGTGTCGTTGGTGTAAGCGTTCGCCCATTTCGACGTTCAGTGTACACTTATTCATCTTTCCAGAGAGCCAGAAATACCGAGTTTTGTTTGTGTCGGTTTTCTGCTCGCTGTGACACAGTACAGAGGCTATCTAGGCAGTAGTGTCGAAAACGATTTTCCACCGTACTTGTCACCGTCGACACTAAACGCACAGAATGCCGTCAGATGCTAAGAAGAAACGTGATGCGAAGAAGAAGGAAGCTTTAAAGAACCGGAATAATCCTACAAAGAAAGCTGATTCGCCGGGTGGTGACGATGCTACGAATGGCGTTAATGGAACGACCACAAATGGAGTGATCGTCGAATACTCGGAGGATGAGATGGACGAGGTAACGAAAAAGTTCGAGGAAGACATGAAACTGAATGCGGCCGCGAGAGCCGTCACCGGCGTTCTGTCTATTCACCCTCGATCGCGTGACATTAAAATCGAGAACCTTTCAATTACGTTCCATGGTTGGGAGGTCCTACAAGACACTAAGCTCGAACTGAACTGTTGTCGGCGCTACGGTCTGATTGGCCTGAACGGCTGCGGTAAATCGACCTTGCTATCGGCTATTGGTCGACGTGAGTTACCCATTCAGGAATGTTTGGATATCTACCATTTAACACGTGAATGCCCCCCCTCAGAGAAAACAGCTCTGCAGATGGTTCTCGATGTCGACAAGGAGCGAGCTCGGTTAGAAAAGTTGGCCGAGGAACTTGCTGCGTCCGACGACGATACTAGCCAGGAACAGCTAATGGATGTATATGAACGTCTTGATGCTATGAGTGCCGATACTGCGCTCGCTAAAGCATCCTACATCTTGCACGGTCTGGGATTCACTCAAAGTATGATGCACAAGAAGTGTAAAGACTTTTCTGGAGGTTGGCGTATGCGAATTGCGCTTGCCCGCGCCCTCTACGTCAAGCCGCACATTCTTCTGTTAGACGAACCCACAAACCATTTGGATCTCGATGCCTGTGTATGGCTCGAAGAAGAACTCAAGACCTATAGTCGTATTCTCATTCTGATATCTCATTCACAAGATTTCCTTAATGGCGTCTGTACAAATATCATTCACATGAACCTGCGAAAGCTCGAGTACTATGGCGGTAACTACGATCAGTTTGTCATCACTCGTAACGAAATGCTTGAAAATCAAATGAAACGCTATAACTGGGAGCAGGCACAGATGTCCCATATGAAAGACTACATTGCTCGATTTGGTCATGGCTCAGCAAAACTGGCCCGTCAGGCCCAGTCTAAAGAGAAGACCCTCGCCAAAATGGTAGCTGGTGGGCTAACAGACAAGGTTGTCTATGATAAGACTGTCAGTTTCTACTTCCCATCGTGTGGGACGATTCCGCCACCCGTCATCATGGTACAAAATGTGTCATTTCGGTACACTGATAAGACGCCATTCATTTACAAGAATCTCGAGTTTGGCATGGACTTAGATACCAGAGTTGCCCTGGTGGGACCCAATGGAGCAGGCAAATCCACGCTATTAAAGCTGCTCTGTGGAGCCCTAGTGCCTACCGATGGAATTATCCGGACGCACTCTCATCTTAAAATCGCCCGCTACCATCAGCATTTGCATGAATCGCTTGATGTTGATTTGTCCGCACTTGAGTACATGATGAAGAGCTTTCCTGACGTGCGCGAAAAAGAAGAGATGCGAAAGATCATCGGAAGATACGGCCTTACCGGACGTCAACAAGTACGTATATGAATAATTATTTTTGTTTTAGTTATCCTCTTACTGAAGCGTAGAGTTCTGTACTTTTTTTTTTGACTGTTGTTGTTCTATCGTATATTTCTATTGATAGTACGTCCTGTTCAGTATAAATACTCTCGCATAAATTGTAGATATCTTCGAAACAAACTATAGCATTTATCTGAGCAAATTTTTTTGTGATAAGATCATAATGTAATATGGGACATCCGCTCAATCAGTTTACCGACTTATTGTCGAAAATTTGATGCCGATTTGAATGCCGATGTACATATTTTTCTTCTGCAGGTGTGTCCCATCCGACAGCTGTCTGATGGTCAGAAATGTCGTGTCGTGTTTGCTTGGCTAGCGTGGCAGGTTCCGCATATGCTCTTCCTCGACGAACCTACGAATCACCTGGATATGGAGACGATTGACGCACTAGCCGAAGCCATAAATAACTTTGAAGGAGGCATGGTGCTCGTATCCCACGACTTCCGGCTCATTTCGCAGGTTGCCAACGAGATCTGGGTGTGTGAGAACCAAACTGTCACCAAATGGCGTGGCGACATTAAAACGTACAAACAACACCTGAAGAACAAAGTTATGAAAGAAATGGAAAAGATGCGTGCCTGAACAAGGAAAATGAAGTAAAGATCATCGCGCTGCTCTGCACTCTTTCTCAATTTTGAGCCGATCGCTAATTCGCTCATTGAAATAACATAAGAAAAGTACAGCGAAATGTACAAGGTAGAACTTGTAGACGCACATACATTTGATTGTAGTGAGTTGCTCACTGGAGTCGAAACGGCATAACGTAATCTGCCTAGATCGCAGATCGATCTTCGCCGTTATTCGGACTCGAGCGTCTTCAACTACACCGCACTATTGTCTGTCGAGTTTCTATTTCCTTTGATGAGAAGCAAGCAAGTTGCCTGCTGAGTAGCTAATGTCGCGGAAGAAGGCGAGCAGATTGCTCACTACCTACAAGGGTATCACCTGTCTTTCGTGGCCATAGACATAAATGACAGGCCGATACATGGTGTATTATATGAATATGATATAGATTGTCGGCTCTACTATAAAAACAATACAATATATAAACATTTCTTAATAATAATAGCTTAATATTAATTGAATCAACATTTGACTTCTTATTACTTTTGAGAGCAGTTATGTGCTAGTAACATACAAGTTGAAGGCCAACATATGTTAAAGAATGACTTCGCTACCCCTGAACTTTTGCAAAGCCGACAATTTGAATTGTCTAGACAAGATCTATTATTACTGCAGCTATTGTTATTATTATATTAGCGTAGTAAGACCGAGCAGTGAGAGACTGGAGGCGAGAGCAGAAGAAACGGGCTATATAAGCAGGAGGTGTAGGCGAAATTTGCGCAGCAGGTAGAGGCCGGTAAGAGGGCTTAGAGGTGGGAAATAAACGTGACAGCTTAGTTGTAAATGCAAATGATATCATCGAAAACAGTTCAGTCGTATAGCACAGGCAGAAGGTGATGAACTAGGTAGTTACTGCAAAAATGCGATTTGCGACCACTGATGAAAATATCCACAATCATAGAGGAGACAAATATTACGAACGTTAAAGAAGCATTAAATATAACAACCGGTCTATTCCTACCAGCTGCGCGAAAAACACTTAAAAGTCGACATCAGAGTCTTATAGGAGTTCGTCAATTAATAATAGTAAGAATAAATGATTTATTAATCATTTATTAAGCGGGAACAAATATCTAGGGGGTTGAAGGAATAATTATGACTATTTTATTATATTAAGGTATAATAAATTGTTACAAACAGTACCATGCTGTTCGTACTGGAGCGAAAGCATTTAACATGTGTATTGCCTTTTCGGACCTTTATTAGGTAACCAAATGAATGATTTGCTCATATTGTATACGATGTGCTTTACGGTTAAATTTTTTAGAATTTGCGAAATAATTTTCTGAAATTTTCGCCTTTTACTAGGTTTACACATACATTGTCCAAATAAATAAAGCCATGTAGAATGTCCATACATTATTGACTTCGGCCAAGGATAGCTCCGGATCCGAACTAAATGTCCGCGTACGGTGTTTTATTTGGAAGTTCCCTTCCTCAGCTTCCTGCCTATAACACATATGACGACCCTATCGCTGGGAAAGCATCTTTTTACGACTGTAAAGGGGGTGAGACATGTGGTGCGATGGATATTTAGCACAAAATATAACAACAGTCAAATCATTACGCCAAGATCGAATGCTTATTGAAATACGTGTCGTTCATTTCAGTTCGGTTTGAAACTCGAAAATCTGGAAAGTCCCTTTTATTCGTATTCTATGTCAAAACACAACGGGCTTTTTTTGTCCTTGCAAATATACCAATAATTGCAAAGCCTCTAGTGGAGAACATAATACATGCGTGAAATAGGGGACGCGTTTAGTCTTCATAGATACAGTTTTTAGTTTCCAGACAATTTTTTATTGGTCCTATCTGATGGTAACTAGCAAACGCAAGTAGCCTATGCTAGTGTCACTAGATTTATAGTGACAAATGGGCAGCACGCCGGTCGATTCAAAAGTAGTGTGTAAGTGCCGCAAGTTTTCTTCAACATATACGTTCAGAAGAAGTTCCTTTTTTTCTGGCTAGCAAGCTACTGGCACTTCAGCAAGTCGCCAGAGCAGCGAAAAACTCCGTCCGAGTGTCAAGGGAAACTTTGTCGTTGGCAAAAATACCGAGGCTCCGGCCTATCCCAAAGTACTGGTACCTACTGATAGTTTATGAAGCGACTAATACATATTTCAGTTTTCTTTCAACTAAAAGACTAGGCTCTTTTTTGAATGCCCTTTACACTTTGTGCGTAATACAGATCGTTTTGATCATGTCCGTGAGACTCTTTTTCCCAAAATCGTCCATTACAATATGGTCTGTTTCAGAAGATTGCCGCTTTCTGATCTAATCCTAGTAATGGGAACCAACATCTTTACAATTCCGATATTCAATAATTTGAAAATGTATGACCTGATCAAAATGAGTTCGTATCATGGCAAAAATATGATTGATATTAGGAACACGTTTAATTAGAAAATACTGTATTCAAAAGGTTGCTTACAGCTTCGACAGTATACTTTGCTTTAATTTTTCTTTTGCTGTAAGCACAATCTAGATATTTCCATATGATAGTTCCGGCATGTTTCTATGCGACATAAAATAACATAGGCTTCGAAAAAAATCCACAAAAGAGTTGCTTTGGCTTCATAATAGGCATTGTATATCTAGGGTGGACTCCTAGAGAACATGTATTTATATTTCTCCCACAAAAAATTATTTTCTTGAGTAACTCGAGGTTTCTTGCGTATGTTAGTCGTGTGTTTGACCATTACCACTTCCAGGTGTATTTATGCACTGTAGATTTTGCGTTACAGTTACTCTAACTAGCCTTATCCGTGTCTGATCGACGAAACATGATAACGCATATCGAAATATTTATCAATTTGACACTAAGTTGTTCTTTTAGTAAAATAATTTTTACTTTGGTAACTTTGGTAATAATAGATTACGCGTTCGAATAATAATAATATAATGATTTCCATAAGATCTATACAGCAATCTTTCAAATTATAATTTTTTTTAATTGGATGTGGAAAATTTATGAAGAAATTTTTCCAAATATATTTAGTACGTAGCCATATCAAAACCACAAGGAACATAACATGAAAGTGGGGAATCTTAATTCAGCTCTCTTTCTATAAGTTGTTTCTGAAATTGTATCTAAATCAAAACCGATGTCTTTAAAAATTTGTTTGCATGTGCTAGAAGTGCTACCCCTAACGGTCTCATTTATTTAACACAATTACCACCAACTGTAATTAAAGCTTCAATTAAAGACTTAAATGATTCACTAGTTATTTGCGAAACATTATTTTTTGACTCGCAAATACATTTTTTATCGTAAACGTATGTCAAGTGGTACGGATAGATGTACAGACAATAGTGTTGTTTAAATATGGTAAGTACGAAAAATTCCAGTGGAATTAAATTTTGGTTTAACAGGACGTCAAAGGTCTCAAAAATTCAGTGAATCAAAACAGTCAAAAAATGCAAAAAGGCTGACTGTTAAAGCTTATATAGTTTTCCAAATTTCCATATGAAAACTCCGGACTTATCAAAAATGGCTTTTTGAGCTATTATGATGTTGATTCAAATTTTTTCCTACTGATGGTATCATAATACGTCGCTTGGAAATTTTTTTCAGGTTTTTGAGAAGCCCCATGAAAATTAGTAATAACGTAGACTGTCGATTTCAGTCAAGATAAACGGTGTTCAGTCTTGGTGAAGGTTCGTCTAAAGCGAAGAGATTAGGTCACTGATTTTCGGTCAAAATATGAAACCAACACATGATTTTTGAACAATAAAATGAACATAAGTTTGTTTTTTGTCCTGAAAAAAACTGGCTTTGCTGCGTACTAATATACAAATGACTAAGCATAAGGGATGAATTTATTTCTACTATGACTGTTTGTAGAGCTAAATACTGCACCTTGTGTATAAACAGACAGTTCGAAACAAGTATTGCTAAATTTCCTGAAATATTAATTGCTAACTATTAATTATTTGAATTATTTCAATTTAACGGTGTATTTTTCAACCCAGAACATTGACGCACAAAGTACTTGTTATGACCCCGGACTCCTCGCGTATTCGGAAGCCAAACTATTTTAATTTAAATCGATTCACGGTCATTTTTGCTTAATAAGAAAATGTATCTTCTTTCTTATTTATATTTAAACCGCCTGACAATTCTAACTGAAACTCGTGATTATCGTGCAATAATCCTCATTTGGCTTCTTATTTGGTGGAACTGAAATTGTGTTTAATAGTCAAGGTTGACTTGAAAATTAGATATGCCAAAAAATAGATGAATCGTGGGAAGTATTTCTATATATATAGTTTATGTTTCACATTACCTAATTTACACACAGACAAATTATGTTAGAAAGAAAACACAGTAAATTATGTAGTTAATAGTATTTAACTTTATATCCTAATGAAGGTTGTAATTATTTACATTGTTTAAAGGACTTGTTGGGCGTCACCTGGTAGAGTTGACTTCAGTTTCATGATGTCAGTTTATTTTATCACATAGTTCTATCAAGCCAACTGGCGTATTGGTTTTCCTTATTTTCAATACTAATGTTTTATTATTTGCAATACATTTTCTAGCTAGTTTTTAACGTTTGTCCCCATAGTCAACTGTACCGAAAAATCGGCCAAAACATTATATAAAGTAACAAAATAAACAAAAATATAACTTAATGATTGCCAGCAGAATTGCTGATGTGGCTGGACTTTCTATCGTTGATGTAGACAACGCTTATTCTTGTAGCAAAGGTATTCTTTCGAACGCGTTGCATTATTTTTTTTATTGTTGTTCATCATACAATCTTTTGCATTTTGTACAAAAACATTTTTGCTTGTGAACGAATTATATACTTTTAATAACGCAGGTTGTGTAATGCAACCCAACAAATTTAGCTGACTGAGCAACTGACAGAAGAAGACTACAAAAATATTAACGAAAAAATAACGTCAAAATGCAAATTAAATGGATACAAGCTGTCAGCCTCATTTGTTGATTAATTCCTAAAACAGTTGTCAGGTAAAAGCAGTTCTGTACACGAACTCAGATTACAGTATACTCTAGCCATCTTCTTACACTGTCAATTCTTTTCAATTTTTAACTATATGATTTGCTAAATATTTTTTTTTTGTTACAGCGCCAATGTCTTTGTAATTGATAATATTGTATTAGCTCAACGTTTATGAATGAACAAAGACTCTGAGTATCAAATTATGTTTTGATTATATAAACAATGACCAGAGAATGTTTCGAAATAGCAGGAACCAATTTAAATTTGGATGACACTTTTTTTTAATTTTAAGGAGAATGGAAATAGCTCAAACGGGCTGTCTTTGCGAAAAATTTTATAAAACATAGTAACCATCGAGTCAGAATTTACCAAAGTAAAAGACTCTCTGGCAATCAAGTATCAAGTACTACTATAGATTTTTCAGCAAATTTTTATGTATGAAAAAGCTAAATAATAAATGAATTCATGCATTTTAGTCCGTGCTTCTAGAATTTCGTAACCTATATCTCATTGTCCATTTGTCCAACTTATTTTAACCATCCCATATACAGAAACAGTAGGAAAACTCTGATTAATGTAGCATTTGACTACTTAATAATAATGATTGGAATGTATGCTTGACCCCATATGGCATGGAGGTTAACCCTTCGACACACCTAAGGTTGCGTTGCTTTGGAATGGTATTGTAATAATTCTACATTTTGTCATCTCATCTTATTACAATGAGTATAATTGCAGTTCAGCACAGCAGTAGGGATACGATCTTATGTAAAGTAGCTCAGAAACTATACACAGAGTTGGTCATGTCTCGTCTACCCAGCTGTGTAGAAACACTACTAAAGAGAAACTGGAACGGCACTACGTGTGTATCTATGTGTTGCCTTTTATTTATCTGGCTTCATAAGGCATTAGCTTTTTCCATTTTCGTTGTCACTAAATAATATTACCTTTTTTCATAAAATTCACAGCTACGCTTATCTTTAGTGCTGCGTCTGCTCTGCTATAATAGAACAGTGTCATATCTACAGTATTGTACATTGTGCCAAATATATATATATATATATATTATATAATCAAGGCTCTGTGGGCAGGTTCTGCATTTGAATTTTGGGGTCTATATCTACACTTCAGGAAAAGCATCGAGTGATGAGTAAGCATTGGGGCGATTCGAGGAGAAAATTCGAGAGAAAAATAATATAGTTTTCTAGCGTTTGCAACATTACTGTGTCTTAACTTACGGCGCAGCGAGCTTTTTAGAGTTTATAACGCTGATGTATGTGCGTATACTGAGAAATATAATAAAGAAAAAATTCAACAAGTTTGTCAGAGCGGATGCCAAAAATGTCCTGTAATCACGTAATGCAGAGACTGCCTCTATTCCTTGTTAAATATACATCAATATACACAGGCGACATTTTCGCTCTTTTCTGTAGTAGAATCATTTTATCGGCCGCGATTTCTATGCATCTTCAGCTTAAGTTAAAAGTTTCGCTTCTTAAGTGTAATGTTTGTCTTGCCAGAGTGGAAGACGATTATATTTGTTAGTTCACAACTGCAAAATTGATTTACGGCACGCGCTTCTTACTGTTATTATAGTGCACGTCGTTACATTTGCCGCCATTCCGTTATTTAATGTCTTCAAGAATTTTTCCGATCGATATGGTTTCGTTCCAAACCGCAAATGGCCATCGTAAAAGCATGGCAGTTTCACCTTTTAATCAAATAACTTTTGTGATTTGACAAAGACCAACTATAATCAATTGGCGCTGGTTTCCTTACAGTTTACTTCGGCATTAACGGTGTTTCTTTTTCTTGCATTACTTTTGCCCCATGATACTGATCCTATGACCCGTTTCTAGATGGATTTAATTTCTTTTATGCTGCCAAGATGATTATAATTTTAGTCTTTTGTGGCAGAATAAGTTGACTGCTGTTATTTGCCTGTCAACATCAGTTCTTTTTTCACTGCCATCGTAAAAGACACATGCCGGATGGATATTTTTGTCTAAACGATAGATTAATAATACAAAGATGAACATGGACGCACTCAAGGGCTAGGTCGGTATTTCTCTTTGGATAAATTTTCGAAATACTTGTGGCGTAGATATGATCTCATAGTCACGTTCGCGGATATCTTTGTAGTTGGGTCGCTAGCGCTTAAGAGCTTAACGATAGTATATACCTTTTGTATCACGTCCATCGCTTTAGTAGCCCCCAGTTATTGTATCAGCTAATCTTAGAGTGATCGTAATCATAGCATGTATAGTAGAATTAGCTAAGATCATTGCTAGCTTTCCTCCGAAACATCGATTATAGCATGCGGTCGTTGTAGCTATAAGATTCGATTTTTGCACTAATCCTATATTTAACATTAAATTAATTACCTAGTTTGTTCAGGCCACAACGCTATTAAGTATTTGAATACTGTATTGATGATGCCATTCCGCCATTTGTACTCGATTCATATGCGCTTTCGCACCGTTACTTCTTCATCACTTTGCTCCTTTCACTCACTCTATCCACCTCTTTTTAGTGCCTGATCTTGAAACAGACCCTGAATCCTGACCCTCGTCTAGTTTATGCAACCTATTTGATGTTTCAATTACACCCGCGCAGTATTCTACCACTGGATTGTCTTGCGCCAATAATTCACTGGCATCTATTAATAATAATTACTACAGAGAAATATTTTTCGGTTTTTATCGTCTCCTCGTTTTGTTAGCATCCTTGCATTTTTCACGGTGAGCCGCTTTTTCGCGAATCCTTTTCTTTTCTCCTTCTTCTTTTTAATGATCAATGCTCTAATGATGCTTTTATCGTGCTACAATGTGTTTTTTTTTCACTTCGGCAATCTCAATTATCTAGCTTGCAAAAAAGTCACCGCCATTTTTCCAGTAGCTTTATCTGCTTATGGTTATCGTCATATGTAGCACACTATCATAATTAATTGCCGATGTAATTCTATATTTCCCTTCGAGATTCATTCTCCTTTTTGCCAGTCGTTCATAAGGTCGGTGTCTGCGTTTGTGTTGACGAGCTGACGTGAACGATCTTGTTAAGCGCCGTCGTACTTCGGGACGTTCGTAGACCTTCAAACGCTTTGAAGACACCCGCCCCCCCGGCGGAACCTTGTGAGGCCCCGAGCCCAACTGACGAACCTAGTTGTGCTGACGATCCAGTTGATCCGGCGCCCGGCATCAATATGTGATTACCATTGTTTTCATCGCTGAATGAATGTGAGAGACGGTACGTCCGCTTCTTGCTGTTTAACCCCTTCGCGAAGCGCTTTGGGCTGGTCACTTGTTCCGACGAGGAGGCCTCCGATGGCGAGGGAGTGAGCAAACTTGAGGTCGCAAGCCCGGACATCCCTGCGGCCCCAACGATTCCGTTGGGATCCAATGCAGCTCGTGCTAATGCAGACGCGAATGCCGCTTCGCGAGCCATTAGTTCACGTTCTCGCTGTTCCACCTGTAAAAAAGATGTGGCAAAATGGAACCAGAAAATTGCACAGAGGCAAATAGCAGACGACAAGCATTATTATTGAATATGGGGACAGTTATCGGGAAAAAAATAGAGAAACTGATCAGGAGATATAGAAAACAATTGGACGACGTAAATTTCTTCTAATTATATAGTGGCCTTATACACAAAGTAACATATATGTTCAGATATAGCTGAGGGAAGCATCGTATATTATGATTAAATATATATATAATTTGAAAAATTGCTAATAAAATAAGTTTATCTAAACGAAAAAAAAAGTAAAAGCAAGCCATGAATGACGTCTAGGGTTCCGTTTTATGAATTATATAGAACGCATTTCCCACCTCTACACAAATGCATAGTAAATTTTAGGTGGACACTAAAAACTCTAGCGACATGTACTTTAATTTCCATTTTAGAGTAAACTGGAGGACAAATCCCATCTGCAAGTCCAATTTTCGTAAATTCGCTTCGATCAATCAATTGATTTACCTAAAGAAGTAAATAATTTTAGCGAAATTAGAAACTATGCTAAATTACAATGCAAGCTGTGGGAAGCGTCATGTTTTTGCGTGGCCACGTTTTAGTATGGTGACACGCGTCTTTGTTGTCTGTGTATCCGTCTGTATGTCTGGATAGCTCGGTTATAACGGGCACAGTCACCTTGAAGCACTTAACCAAACAGTAATATCGATTTGGCTAATAATTATGAGCTCAAACGAACTCTTTTGCTCATAGGCAGTTTTCAAGGGCATTTAGAGCAATTATATATGAGAAAAAACACACATTTCTTCCCTATAAACTCCTGTGGTGTCGAGATACAATCGTGAAAAGGTAGTAATTTATAAACGTATTGACAGCTCAAGTAGGATACATATGCTCTAGTGCCTTTTAGTGATCAAGAATACGAAAAAAATATTAATTAATGAGCATTTGCGATAATCATTAATCATATTTTTTGTCTGAAGAAATCTATAGATTTTTTTCGTTTCTTTTCTTTTTGTATCAACATGAAAATCTGATTGACGAATTTTCAGTTTCCTCAACTGCACCTCAAACATTGCATACAACGATTCATCTATGATAAATGCCATAAGTAGCTCACTATGTTCACACTAAAAAAATGCAGTATGGAAATGTTTACAGGATTTTGACTTTCGAGAATCGCTTTCGCCTCGCGGCAATTTAACGGCAGCTTGACAACCTAGTAATACGTAAGCGTACTATATCATTAATTTACAATAAAAATCAGATCTTTATTACTTGTCGTCGTTAGATATAATCTGGTCCTAGTCAGGGACATATCTACAGTGGAATAGATTGAGATCTGGGCGATGCCCATTACGGTCTCGCTATACTGACAATAGGAAGTAGACCGTATAGGATCGCCCGGGGACGTTCGCTCCGTCACGCTTCATTTGTCAAACTTTGCGCCGTTACATGTAGAGTAGAAACATTAGCTAAATTTAGAAGAGGTAATAACATTCAGCGCTACCAAGAACACCAGCTGAGATAAGCCAACCAAACGTATTCAATAAAACCCGACTGGCCTTACGGTATTATGTCGGAATACACCGAACGTAGTGCAATACTTACGAGCGCTAAGGGTACAGTAACGCGACAGTAAACGGAAGAAAACCGAAACTTGTGGAGGACCGGTAGATCACACCGATACACAAACATATCACACTGCAGAATTTCAATGCCCGTTACTAAAAAAAAATGGCAAGCGTTTCGTGTAATCGACTACTGCGCAGCAGCAGTAATTTTAGAGAACATCTTATGAACCGAGTATGATACTGCGTCGCTGTTATTCAGGCACAGATTTATGCTGAGGTTACATAGAGCAGAGATCAATAAAAACGCGTCTATTTTCCGAATCGAAGCGATTTAAATTGAAAAAGAATACGGGTATGGTTAGCAAGAAATCGGGAGCACATGGAAAGTGCTCAATTCTTAAACATATATGCGTTGTAATTTAAACGGGTTAAGTATTATCTGTTAAATTTATAGTACGAACCAGCGTCGCAAAACAGTCGTATTACAAAGTATAACATCTTCCTGAACTGACAGAGACTAATCTGCATTCTACAGTAGTTCCCTCCTCACAAGATCCAATTGTGCCAGAATCTATGATCGTCGATCAAATCAGGAATGACTTATTACATCATACGCAAGAGAGTTCTGTTGGTAAAATCATTAACTGGCATATTGCGTTACGGTATGGTACTCTTTATCTGTGACTGACCAGAGAGTTACCCAGACAACGTGTTTCTCTAGATTCACGGCCGCTGCAAGACGCTGTATAGATGAATGTTTTAGCGGTGCCCTTAATGTAAGTCGTAATAGCAGAACTATATGCGGATAACGACCCACGTGTGCTACGGAACTCCGTCTTTTATCGACGGTAGTAGTGACTGTTGCAGTTGAAGTGGGCCCGTCGTTACCCACACGTGCAGCTATTCAATAACTGCGGCCGGCTCAGACCCAGCTAGGCATTCATGTAGGATCATCGAGCTATACAATGTAGGGCTAACAAAACCGCATGAAGAATTTCGAAGCTTGGGCAAACGTCATAAATTCGTCACTGTCTAGCGACAAAATGGTTGTCCACTAACGGAAGTGAACGAAAGGTAAGGCCAAATGAATGACTGAATAAATTAATTATGAATGAATCATTCTACTGAATTAGCCCTCAACTAAAAAACATACCCAACCACAAGATCTATCTCTGCCATTGTTTCATTATCGATAACGGCGCCCTATTGGTTATTAACCAATTTAGCTATGTTCACATTCGTTTAGACTTTATGTTCAGGAAGAACGGTCGTTCCGTGCCAGACACCAACATTTGGTATATTACATACTCAGTAGTTGAGATAAACAGCTGGCAACTAATCATCACAGTGCTAGGGTGCAGCAAAGGGTAGATTTGTTGCAAGAAAACTGTCAACGGTGTCACGTCGAGATAGCCACGTCAGCAGCGATTTAGTAACTACTTTGGGCTAGCAGGCCGGACGGTGAAGCAGCCTCAATGTATTTGCCGATGATCTGTAAAAGACATTGGATAATCAGATGGCCAGCGCCATTAGTAGATTGCGTCGCGGCTTCCCGCAAGTATGATATGAAGTGCCAAGATAATTTTGATCAGCAAGGCATGCACTTGTTCATTTTGTGGCTAGTTACCCATTGCATGATACGACAGAGACGTGTGAGCGCCTTGACGTATGCACTTTTGTGGCTTTAACGAATGTGCAGTTAACATCACATAAACAAAAAGCTGTGCTGATATTATGGATGATAATGTAATGTTTTTTTTTTTTTTTTTCAGAACCGATCTAATACCATCCATTGTAACTCCGATCGAAAAACGGGCTGAGAGTTAATAAAATTCGCAGTTCGCTACATCGCTGCGCTCTCACAGGTAGGGGTACATTGAATAGCTGCGCTATTCATTTCTAATCTATTCGCCGCAGTATCCGTGTGCGTTCCATTTTCGGCTTGAATTCAAAAGTTGTGTGTAATATCAGAATCAGTCTCAGATGTGCACAAATCAGAAACCTTGTACAGTTCATCTACTAAATGTTTTCCTTGCCCAGTTTCAAAAAGCGAGTCTATGTAGTACATCTATTTCTGTCGTATTTCAACACAAAAAGCAAAATAAGCATCTTGTTTACTTATCACAGTTTCGCCTGTTACAGAGCTGCATTTTCAACGTCAAAAATCATAATGTTATAAAGGTCATTATTTACAGTTATATCAGATGATTATCCCAGGTTTATATGGGTCAGGATGAGGTGGGCTCAATGGGCTACCGCATATCAGGCGTAAAAAACCGGATGCCGTCGGTGCTAATTTTACACAGAACTTGAGAGAACTAACCAAGTGATCTCGAGGTACAAATCAGCTTAATAGGAACGCGTATGTACCAATTTTAACTAAGGCATTTAGTTTCTTTGAAAAAAATGGTTCGGACAAAGCAACATTGTCAACATGTCTAACTTTGCAAATAATCTTCACCATAGATTAATATTTACCATGGATAATTATTTACAGCAGAATAATGCGTAGCCATAATGATTATACGGGTCTTCGTTGGCTTTGAAGAACGGTACGCACACTGTTATTGTGCCTTCTCGTTTCTCCACCAAAATTCAAAGCGTGTATGAAGCACTATTTGCGTTATTCAAGATGCGTCTCCACTGCGCAGCAGAACTTATATGAACTTATGCTATATGAATCATTATCTTTGGATCGCCTAACTCAATAAATTATTAAAAAAAAAAAGCAGCTTCTCTAGCCATTATCATGGCCCTTTATAAGAACAGCATTTTCCTCTAGCATTGCTGAATGACTGATTTCCTCGCACAAACCATTATTGATTTCAATAGCCTTACCTCCGGTCCATATAACCACACTTGGCGGGGCTATATGAGCCCACGACATAAAAGACTTCAATTGATATTTTCTAGAAAATCAACAAACTGTATTGAGCCCATTTCGGTTAAAATATAAAAGAGTCTTTGCCAAATATATTGATATTTTTTTTCTTTCTTGTTGGCACTGGTTGTCTCCAACCATAGCAATAAGCACATTTTAGACCATACAACCCTACCCTACTTTATCTGTCCGTTAATTTGGCTAGAGAAAACGATATATACATGTGCACTTCAATGTACCGTATATACAAATTTCAGCAAAGCAAAAAGCGTCAACGCACCAGCGGAACGACTAGCCAGGTTCAACGGTGAGCCAGCACTTTTTCAATCATCATCGCATTCGCTTATTGTAGCCAACATAACTGCTGCATGTTTTTACCGTGGCCTTTACAAAACAGATTTTTTTTTCTGCCAAATAATAGCGCCTCTGCAAGCAACTAGCGTTATCCCTAATTTCTATGACGACGATGAAAAAAGGACCGCTTATACCCGGTATAGGTTCCTGATCTGTCAACGTTTTTGCTCTCGTTTCGAGCCGCTGGCACTGACGCCGTATTGACGCTGGTCGGTCTAAATTAACGAATCTGAGACCAGCTCTTGATCACTACAATCGCTATTGTTTTGAAAGCAGTCATTTTCCTCTGGTTCACGTTGTCGACATTAACGCTGCGCACACTGTTATTTACTTTTGTGTCTGCTTGCGCAATGCATTCTTTTATGTGGTCACCTGAAGCCTACGGCGAGATCCCCACACATCTGATGTTCATTGGTTTTCGTTTCTACTCAATTTATGATTTACTGTGGCAGCCACTACTATTAAAACTATTGGGTCCCTTATTGCTAGCACGCGGTTCAACGACTGGTTCGACAGCAAGACAAACAAATTGACATAGACAAAAGTATCACATAGGCGAATCACAGCAGCCCGCTGATCATGAATATCACAAGATCCGATCCCGATCAACTGCCTTTTCCGGTAAGCTAATGGAACCGGGTTTATACAACGGGCCACCTGCCCGATGGCAATCGCACGCTACGAGGTTGGAGCCCTTTTCGGACTAAAGCAGGTCGGCGTCGCCGCTCAAAATAGAAATCTGTTTAGCCGCTGGGGTCGCTGACGTCGCTGCCTTTTGCTGACTATATCTAGACGTGGACACACAGATGTGGTTAACGGCAGAATCACCATTATCGGTTTGCGAACCACTGCACTATAAAACGACCTACCAATACATTTAGAATAGAATACGAACGACTGGCGAGAGCGACGATGTTGCTCCAACGGAGTTGGGCCCTAGGCCAACCCCCACAGTCGTTGAGCTGGTCCAAAACACAATAATCCCACGTTACTTCTCCTAGTTGCTAACGCTATCGCCAGTGGTACGATAACGGTACCGAGCGGCGCCGTACTGAATAAATAATGCGAAAGCAGGCCACCAATCAGTAGGTAGCTGTCCAATGAGTTCGCCACTGGCGCCGTGGCGATTCAGCTGTTTGGTTAGAAAAAAGGGTTTTTTTTTTTTACAAAGCGCACACAATCGTCATAGTCGTCTGTACGCCATGCCCGAAAATACAGATGTACGGGTCAAAGAAAAGACAACAAAGATGTAACATTATAGCTGCGGTGAAACATCGCTCATGAGAGACGACACATTAGATGAACATAGTCGCTTTCGATGTTTTTATGATGTGATTTTGCAAAGAAGAGTAAAATATTTTATGAACAAAAAACACTCGTCGTTAGCTCCGTTTCATTATTTTCACTAAGGGAACCTGTAGACAAATATGCTATCCTGCTTTTGTCTTCGTAGGCAACATTTTAGCAAGTCTTTATACCACAGGCTATCACTCGTTCGTACTGGTACTCGTTAACTTCGGTGAATTTCTCGACGCGGACGCTGGTAGGCAGTTAAGCGACATTGTTTGTTCAATTTGAATGTTTGATGGGCTAATGATAAACCAAGAAAGCAAACCAGCGTGTTTTATATAGTGGGTTTTTCCTCGTTAGTTAAAGATATTTCAACGTAGTGACATCTAGCCGTCTGCTTCTATTCACTTCTGTGCACCGTAGACTGCAAGATATACAGTAGCTATTTGGCAACGATAGATGCTTCACCTACTACTACTGGCCTTCGTCAGCTTCGTCATCTTAAACGATCAAGCTCCCCATAATTTGAAATCTTTTATTCATTGCTTAAAAAACATTTTCTCTAGAGTCCCACAAGATAGAACTTCATCTTCTATTCCTTTTTTAGATAAAAATGTTCCCAACTAATTTAACTTAATTCAGGTATCTCGTTCTTTCTCTTTTAAGCGTTCACTCCATTAGTTCTTACAGACCACAAATGGCAATTGTTATGCCCTCTTGCTGTAGCAATAGCTGCTAATGAAGTGTATTTTTGAATTGTCTCGGCAGAAGTTCTCACTTAATCAGGGCAGATATCGCACAGTGCAGCAGTAACTAGATGCGCAAGCAGTCTCCCCTCATATTGGAAGTCCCAAAAACAACTTAGTACAACAATAACTATGCGAATGCGCGACGAAGTAGACGCGCCACTTCGCTGTACAAAGTCGACGTTCTTCAATTGCAGACAAACGCATATAACGTTATCAAGTACTAATGATTTGATAATAGGATATGGCTAAGATGTAAGTAAAAAAAACCAGAAACTACGTCTTATCGACAGTATTAATATAGTATTGTTTAATCAGTAGTCTAAATTGGTTTAAAAAACTTATTAGCGGGTTGGTGATTTCTTAATTGAATCTAACTTTACTTTTATTAATTTTTATGCCAGAGGAAGTACATTTCATACGGACAGGGCTGACATCTCTCTAGCATTGATGTATTGGCATTTCCTGGTGTACTTCCGAAGCTTACAATTTGGAGGACAAATCATTCTACATAAAACTCTACACTTATTATCACAGAAATTGGTCTTGTAACGACACGCGATCTTTGCGGTTGGTACTACACATATATAATGTAACAATTAACAATAGTATAATATAGAAAATAATATAAACTTCAGCCATCTGTTTGATCAAACTACCCCTATAACCGTCTTGGCATGCAACCTTTTACTTTCTATCGTCAAACTACGACGTTTTCGCTCAGTATGGCATATAGCAATTACTACTCAATTTGTAGTCTACTGGCGAATTTGCAGTAAGTTACGGCTGTCGTATTTCTAAACAATCCCGATGCCGCTTTCATCAAAACTACCAAGCACTTCCCGTTATTAGCATCACATTACTCCACTCTGTTGACCTTACGCCGTATGTTCGCTGTCAGACAGACTCTTTTGACTAGAAGCAGGTTTGTACTTATTCCCATTGGGATGTCAGGGTGTATATGGCATTTCCACTTTCACTACTACATTTGCTCATAGCAATCACCAGATAGCTTTATTTACTGTAGTGGCACACAAGAAGAGAAGAAGAAAATGAAGTGTGATTTAGGGAAAACACAAAGCAAACTATATAGGTCGTATTTATGTAGGCGGATTGTAACTGAGTGCGAGACGTATATACCATACGATTACTTTATATATTACTGAATTTGGATAAGTCTGATGTGAACTGGCGAAGGCCACCATTTAATTTACTAATTTCTGAAATTCTAGAAAGCTATTTAATCACTGTGGCACCAAATCTAAGATACTCCCAAGCTGTATAAAATAAGAGAAAAGAGCGATTTCCTTATCTTAGAATATATTTTCTGAAAAAATTTAGTAAAAAAAAATTTAGTGTCGTTAAGATTTACAAGGTCGTCGAACAGGTCCGCTTTAAACAGATAGATAGATCCTTATGAAGTTCATTATATATAAATTTAGACAGCTGCCGTTATTATTGACTGTACTCTAGCGTCGCGTACGTATATCTCATACCAGTTTTACAAGTGTCATCTTCACACTGCTCGAGCTTACATAACCCCGGAGCGCAGGCAACAGCATCCTAGTTATATCGGAAACGCATAGAAAATTGCTTGAGATGAAGCACTCATCTCAGTAAACACTTATTATTGCGTTCCATATAAGCAACCTGAAGGGATTAGCTGGGTTCCGCACACACCGAAATCTACAAAAGTTCCGTGGTCTTTTCCTAGTAATAAACAACGAGAAGATAAATTCTAGTCTAGTCTGAATATTCACACCGAGAACGGACAGTGGTGCTTACTATTCGGAAAGCTACGCTATCATGCAAGACGTTTTCCGCGACAGTCGTTACGACCGATATCTGACTGATCTCATATCAGTGGAACGATTCCGTACAAACCCGGCCTTGACCACCCCAAGAATTTGCAAGTTGTTTTTTCAGGCATTCCGCTGGCCCACCGGACTGAGGTGGCCAAATCGTCGACCTTATTACGCCATGCGCTTCGTACCTTATTAGCATGCCCACACCACTGGCTGCTAGTGGAAGCTCACTTTCGGCGTCTTTGTAAGTGCGCCAAGACGGCACCACTGGCGTCTCGCTGAAAAATGCGGGTCTCTATAAAAGTACTTACACATAAACCGGCTGTCATGTCTAAATGTCAATACAGAGCCACGTGTATAAGTACTTGATACAACGAATCATATAGACCGTTTACCGTAGGCCGCGACGACTAACGGTGAGAACCCGAAAACCGAATGATCCGGACCTAAGGCACCGCAAAGGCGCCGAAAGAGTACGGGAAACGTGCCGCAAAGCAGTCGACAAAACAAGTCTTTGTTTTATCCACCGGCGCCGGCAAACGTAAGCAGAGTGCAACAAACCAAACGTTATAGCACGAGCAACTTGCTCCACAATAGATGACTAATCTGTTCTGCAATATTAACGTTTGCACGCATACATTGAGCACAAACTCTAGATAAGTAGACAACGGCGTGGCTGTGTGAAACGACCTGTTTTTGTCGTACTCTATAGCATCGTTATACATATATAAGCGTAACAACCCATAGCAAAAACCTTCTTTGTAATAGTTATCGAATGTTATTAAGATAAAGTAAGGGTGATTCGGCTGCCTCAGTTCTATAGAGAATTGTTCTATCGCTGCACGCCTTCGCCACTCTCATGCTATTTGTTTTATTATTATTATTAAAATAGTACGCTGTTGAACAATAACGTACGCATATTAGAGCGTTGAATAAGTAATAACGCTTCGAGCAAAACAGAGGAACGCATACTATTAAATCGCCGCGCTCTCTTGACGTAGAGCCCCTTTCCGTAGCCACTGGGGAACGATAAGGAAAACACGTTGATCACTTAAATTTATTTTGATGATATTTGAAAGTTCCAATTCCATTTACAGTCGAGTAATGAACATGCTTCGAATTGAGTGACAGATGCGGATTTAAGCAGAACGAAGGCGGAGATGGTCCTGGTATCTACGTAAGGCTCAAATGGCGTCGGATGAAGTCACGGCCGCAGCCGGTTGTGCTCGTTTCTATGAGATATGTAAATACTCAATAATAATGATAATAACAATAATGCTAATGATCATCATCATCATCATCAAAAACAATTACAACATTTAAAACACATGTCGATCGAACAAAGTTATCTCATTTCCTCGCTATCGACATTCTGTAATTGATTCAAACGATCAAGTAGGAAATTTACTTAGCGCGCTCACTTAGAAACATCGTTGTCATTGCCGCCGCCTCTTCCGAACCGCCATTCCAAGAACGAAGCGGCGCAAATCAAAGAAAATTTACGTCACTGGGAAAGAAAGTGCACAAGCGAATAGACAGATAGAAATAATGTAATAAGCTTTAGCTGATTTATATATAACCGACCCTATAATAGTTTCTACAAGGCCTACTTCTATAGGCCTGTGCATTTCGATTAATTGATTGTCAAGGCTTTCTTGCTCTAATCCCCGCCAAGGCATCACTCTAGTTGTCATTAAACCCTGTTTGCTGTTCCTTTCTGCGCGGGGCGTTCACTATCTGCAAATAAAACTCACTAGCTTTATGTAGGCCAACACCGCTCAATTTACCGGTTCATGCTATTTACCAGAACTGATACGCGGCAGTAAGCTAAATAGTGTCACAAAGGTGCGTGACCTTTCGCGACCTTGTAATGACAGGTGTAGCATTAGGCTGTAGCAGCGGCTCCGGCTGCCGCTATCGCCATTCATAGTAAACTACATTGCCTGCTAACCATGAAACGACCACACAGACGCCTATGGCATTATCCATATCATCGCTCCTGCGTTACAGCGCAGAGAGCGGCCGACACGGGACCGTCGCCGTCGGCACATCAACGTCAGCCGTTGATCGCGTTCTCGCAATAACAAGACAGGCGCTGACGGCAAATAAGTCGCCGCTCTCGAACGCTAATTATATGTTAACGTCAGCACTAACTGCGACAAAGATGGTACTGAGCCTGGCTGTTTGTTTTATGGGCCGGGAAAGTAGCCTGTATTATTATTATTATTATTATTATGTTCGGAGTGACCAACCGCTTTTACAACTGAGTTGTGCTTCGTCTGCTACTCGCTTTAGTCGATCGGTCTTCTACGGCCAACGCTGCCGCATTTAATAATGGTGAGGTAAACTGTACGCAACGATCCAACAAAATGGTGACTACTATTACTTCTTGTAGCTTGCACGCAATAGAATCAGAAACGGTTTATTATGGGTAGCGAAAGCGAACTGACTGTTGGTTCAGGGGAGTTATCAATACTTCAGGCTGTTGTTACTTACGTTGTTTTTAAGCGGGTAAAAACGGTAAAGGGGTCAGACTTAACTTATTATAATATCGCAATTCGATTTTGAACAAGGAAAAGAAATGTGAATTATTTAACGAGAAAAACTACCCGTATTAGTTATGCAGCTGAGTTCCTTTCCAGAAAAACGCTGCTTATCTATTACGAGTACATCATAGTTATTTTACGAATAAACACTCCTTCCGCAGATTTAATAACGAATCCACATGTGCATTTCAATAGAACTTCTGAAGCGACTTGTTACGAACAATTACTGTTCATTACAAAATATTTCGTTTGATTTTAGCAAACGGGGGATCGATGCCGACTGATCTTGCAAAAGCTGGCTAGCAATTGAAAGCTGGCCCGTTCGAAAGTAAAGCTAGTCGACTCCCGAAACTACGACGCACCATGGTCTATTCTATCAAAGCAACAGTGTTCACTGACCGGAATAGAATCGACCAGTAGTGTTTATACTGCTTTCCGGCCCCTGTGTCTTCTGACTTAGCTTTCTATCGAAAAGAACCGCATCCATTACGAAGAAATTCTCCTATAAGAACTTAGCATACGAAGGCCTACAAAACACAGGCTATGACAATGGATTAAATGTCAGAATATACGAATGTCCTCCTATCTATAAATGGAAGTAATATTTTTCATATATTCGTATATTCACTTTTGCTCGAACTCCTTATTTTCGTAATCTTCATTCCGCTATCCTTTGACAATATATCTCGTAAACTACGCTACGATAACCTATTCAAGGGTCCGCTTGTGTAAATTATCCGAGATCGACTGGCTCGTCGATAATCTAACGCCCTCGCATAGTAGCATAGTGTCCAACACAAGCATCGTACTCGTTCCCATTTGGTTGATTTTTGTATTGACAGTAGCTCCCTATTGAAGCTCGGTACGTTTACACGTTACATGCACCTGCTTGAATGTGAACACTCGCAATTCAACGGTTGTTACAATTCAGGACTTTCGCACACACAAATCAGCATTACTTACGTTTGGGTCACATCGATAAATATTTATAATTGTACGGTATCAGCGTTGTGAGCTAAATAATAACTCTCACGCGGCGTTCTAGTGAGAATGGTGGATACCACTTTGTATGGTCGAATTAGAAAAATTACATATTGAACACGAAGGTCTAGGACGACTGGTTGAATTGTGTTTTGTACACAGTTATGCGCGGTCGGTCTTTTTCCTCACAGAAACGGTGAATAACTACCTTTAATAAGACCAAGTCTGGATCAAGTGAGTTTTCGTGGTTGGTGCAGCGTAGAAAATAATGGCCTGCTATGAATCCGTCGAGTATAACCTTACTAGTATAGATGTAGATTGCTGTCATTAAGTAGGGCTCGCTGTTTCAAACTAGTCTTTCTTTTGGGGATCTACTATTTTGTTTAACGCAGCCAGCAGCTGCGCGTAGAGTTGCTTTCCTCCAACTGCGATCTCAGTTCCGAGTCCGGCTCATCAGTAAGCCACCAATGGTTACATTGAATCATTAAAAACGACGCGCTTCGCTGAATACTTTGTGTGTGGGTGTTTACATGTACTACACATTGCGATTTCAATATACAATGCTAAATCCGTTTCTCTATAGTGCCTTGAACTGAGCTCACGCAGAACATTTTTGCTGTCTTAACTGACGTCGAGGCTACGTTCAAGCCTTACAACGTATCTATTAGTAAAAGTTCAAATAGGCGCTGGTCCGTATTATCGTTCCCTCAGAAGTAGAACTAACCACATAATGACAGCGTATCCCAGAAAGAGTAAATGACATAGACCCCACTGGGTTAACTTCCAATAAGTTCGAAGCAGTAACTTAAACCATTATGCACGACGCAAACGCGCGTGTAAAAGAAGAAAACCTGACAAGTATTCAGTTCGCTTATATAATTACCTCTTCTATAACAGATAAGAAGCGAATTAATGGAACTTCCACAATCTTTTTTGTCTTCAGGAATTCTTTTCGCCACATACTGAAGCGCCATTGCGAGATACTAATCATTCATTAACGTCTGAACAAATGCTACTCTATACTTCTGCTCTCCCTTAGTTTTTGGATGCTGCTGACACCCACTGACCTCGCCATGCGTCTAAACAGGCACACAGGCACCTACATAAAAACTAACAATATGGTTATCATCTTATTGTTGTTATTGTTATCATTACCATCATCGTCGCCGTAGGCTGGATGCCAGCACCATACTAGAATGTGGTCGGCCGTTGTTGGCATTCGTTGCCGAAAAGAACTGGCACTAACGATCGTCACAATCACTGATCCAACTGACTCTCGCTGCAAACATCCGCAGACGCTCGCAAATTGGCAATGACCGCTGTCAGTCAGATGAGCACTGACCATTGACATTATTATGATACCGCCAGTCCAGGTGGTATTGGTAATGGTCACGACGGTAGTTTTGCCAAAGCGAGGCGAGGCGAGTTGTCGCGGGCGCATGAATGAGTTCGGGTTTGTTCCAGTAACGGCCTGTAGAGCCTTTTTATTGCGTAGGACACTAGGTAGTGGCTTCTTGCCATTAGTGGCGTCGACAGGGTGCCCCCAGTGAAGTTCTCGCCAGGTCTACCGGCTGAGAGGCTAGCGGAAAACAGATTCTCGAGGTGAGCCCGGCCAGACCTTACCGCCTACGTCCGCGTTAATCGCACGTAGCACTGCCTGCTACTAGTAGGTGCTCGTCCTGCGAAGTGCCTGTCTGCTCTGTGCACGATTCTTGTATTTGAGCTGAGAACTAGCTATTACTAGGCTATAATCCGAGCAAGCGTCGACAATAGTAAGCTTGTAGAATCTCTTAAAAAACATGAATCCACTCTAACGTGTTGGGAATGCCGTGATATGATAGATAGCGACAAAGAACAGCAACAAGAATAGCTATTCGCTAAGAAGGGTTAAGATGATAAATACTTTTTACGCACGTACGTCGTTAATTCATACGGCGACAGGTTGACTATGAAAGAAGTTAACCCTAAATCAATGACAACGACGATAGCGATCAGATATACTAGCATCTTAATGAAAGTAGCGCGGCTACGATGCGCACAAGGCAAACAATCAGCCATTGTAAACAAACAGTTCGCTAACAGAAAATGATCATCTATTTTACTCGATCATAATCAGCAAGTGCCACCGGATTTATGTTGTTTCTATTATATATTAAAAATTCGTGCCAATTCAAAACATAGTGCATAGGTTTTTTTACTAGTGCTTTTGGTAGGAGTCTTTTTTGCAGCTGTCAACTAGAATTCGTTCGCATCCATGTTAACAATAAGCCACTGCCACGGACACGACCACTTACAAGGATAGTGGTACGGAGAGAAACTTGAAGTAAACGCAAATAACAGATTTAGACTCACTGTAAATTTAATTTCGCATGAATTCGTGAAAAGCATCTGTTAGCATTCCAAACACAGGAAGTCTTTATTAATTTTAGGTTTTTTTTTGTTGTTCGATGACGTCGGCTGAAACTTACCTTATCTAATGTTTTCAACTGTGTACATATTTACACATTTCTGACAGCAAAAAGGTCGATGGATACGGCAACCGCTCTTACGAAGATATGCAGACGTTAACACTCGTGATAGATTATCACCGCCATTGTGTGTATTGCTAATTGTTCATATAGGCCGTGATTAGATCACTCGCTTCTATGTGACAATGTTCAAGTTCCAGCGGGATCCTATTAACAGCGTCGTGCTATATGGCAGATAGGATGCAAGATACAGTAGGAATAGTTAAGGTTTTCTAAGTTTAGAAGGAATACGAAAATTATGTCATCGTTCCACGTAGTAGAACAGGATTTCGCTATCATTTTGACGCACAGAATGCTAATCAAGCTAGAGGTCGCCATAAACAAATTTTCTAGATAAAAGCACGAATAGAAAAATGGCGATATTATATCAGACATTCCTTAGTCTGGCACCTTTACATAGGTATGCTTACATAGAAAACCCTTGAAGAAAATTAATACAGACCGTTCCGTAAGCACTCCCTTTTATTCCTATAACAGCGGAATACCGCAACTAATAGGTTACACTTGGGTTCCCAGAAGTAGAAAAAGAAACACCACACACAAAATGCTATCGTACGCATGGCCAAAACAAAGAAATATATAATCGTTGCTCCCGACGAATTCCTTTGCAAAAACACAAAACAAAATTAATTTTCTATGCGACCAACGTATTATTATTCTTTAGGTACACAGCGAATATATGTTAGGACATTCTACTGCGGCCCTCAGTCAGTTGACTCAAACGTGACCACGTCTAATTGACAAGAATTTGCGACTGTGAAAACGTGCTTTTTGAAGACACTAGCTAACCCCTATTTATATGTTTACGATTGCAAGTAGAAAACCTTAAAAGCCCTACTCAGTAAATGTCCCGATCTTACAATATCAAATAATAGGCTTAAATGAACATGGAGTGATCTAAAATACTATGAAAAAACTTGACAGTGAACATCCCTTGAATCACCGGTTCCAAGGCGATCCTGTAAAACGCCATCTTTAAATGCGTTCGTTCAAAATAACGGCTATCGTTATATAGCCGTGCATTTTGTGATTCAAAAAGAGCACATCTCCTACACCTGAATTTCACAAAGTCTGTATGTGGTAATGTCAAGGTAAAATCAAGCACAACCTCTGCCGTAAAAATTGCATTGCGTTGAATCCATACGCAGCTAAGGCTTAGACTCAGCACAGGACAGTGAGAATTTCTGATGCCAAGCATTATATTAGCCCCCTCCTCCCCAATTCTTCACAAAGTTGTTGATTGACATATGCTTTTCCTTCGACCTCATGACGAACAACATGGGCGCACTGAAGTCGTAGTTCGGTTGTGGTTACTTGAGAATTCGCATCGTAGACAGAAGATTAAATTGATATATGATCAAGTAAATCTTTATTGATAGTAACGATACCTGTCGCTATGTGTTCATAGTATTGCACATATGTCAAATAGAGCGGCCGAAATTTACACCGGCCGCTGCACAGTTGCAATGCCCCCCACCCCAACAACTACATCACTATAGTCCTTGTTCAAGCCAAGAAACAATAAGGAGCTACCATTGACTTATCCGCAGAACCGAACTGCTTCATCTCAGCATTATTTTGCATGGGGCTAAATTTTTTGTCGAGTATGAGTGTTCATTGCGCACTAAAAAGGATAGGTAGAATAACCTAAAGATCGAAACAGTTTTACAATAAATCTTGCTAGCAGTTTGCTTCAATATATACCATAGAAAACAACTGGCTTACCTTCTGCAGAAGTGTTGTGGCTTCGAGGTATAACTTATTAGCTCTCTCTAGCTTCCTTTCATAGTGAAGTCGGATATCCTGTGCATGACGCATCTCCGTATTTCGTTTGCGCAGGAGAAGACTGGCTTCCTCTTCTTGGCCAGCTACAGACATCCCGAGCGGCCGTAAATTGGTTCCCCTTAGGTTTCTCATATACAAGCGGATCTCTTCGCGCCAATTGGCCTGAGTTGTGAAATAGGTATCTTTCGGTGTTGACAAAATTTCAACAGCCGCTATCTCCAGATGGCTCAAAATGTGTTTAAATGATGGTCGGTTTTGCGACTTGAGATTCCAGCACTGTGCAAGAAGGAGCTTGAAGCCCTCTGGACAGGACTTCGGTATAGGTAGAGCTAACCGGTTATTACCAACGCCGTAAATAACCGCCGATGAATCCATGTCCTTGTATGGGACTTCGCATGTGAGTAGCTCCCAAAGGACGACACCGTATGACCAGATGTCCACTTTTTCTGAGCAGGGCTCCTGTCGAATCACTTCAGGCGCCATCCAGGCTACTGTTCCTGCGAAACTCATTGGCGCGGCGTGCTCACCGAGCGTCTTGCTGATTCCAAAATCGGTGATTTTGAGAATATCATTGCACCCAATGAGTATGTTGGGCGACTTCAGATCGCGGTGTATTATCTTGTTTGTATGTAGGTATTGCATACCGGCTGCAATATGTTTCGACCAATCTACTACCGTATAAGGGGCGATAGGTCGACCATTATGTAAAACCTCGTACAACTGGCCGTTGGGACAATATTCCATAACGAGACAGTACACTGGCGATTTCGTGCAAACGCCACGAAATCGTACGAGGTTTGGATGGCTAAGTTTTTTTAGGTGCCGAATATCAGTGTCACCAATTTTATTCACCTTTTTCACCGCGACAAATTCTTCTCGATACGTACCAAGAAACACTGCGCCCTGTGCGCCCGAGCCAAGCCATTTGAGATCGTGGATGGCTTCGAAAGGAATCTCCCACGGGTCAGTAGCGGCCTGCTTTTCGGCCTGACGCGAGTTGATCACGTTCCACATCGGTCGCAAACATCCGAGCAGGCCACCTAGCCAGCTGGAAGGTGAGCCCCCTACTCCAACACCGTTACCTATTCCGGCAACTAAACCCGTCTTATAATTTCCACCGTTCATTTCATACGAGACGTGGATGTCCTTTCGGGGAAACGTATCCATCGTCTCAATACCAACCGGAGGCAAAGCGTGCCCGTGATGCGTTATGGACTCGGCTGCCGCAAGACTGTCAAGTGTGTCACGGCTAAAGTCTCGTGTGATCGAGTCTGGCGTGCAAATGAGGTCCGATTTAAAGGAAGCTTCCAAACTTGAATTCACGTAGAGATTTTGGCACAGCTCATCCTCACTAATATCGCCTTCCCCGACGGGCGGTAGCTGCCTCACGGCCAATTCGGGGTCCATAGTCTCTGCTGAGAACATTCCTGTTTAATGGTCGCCTCCGCCTAGCAGTTTTTCTTTCACCTGCCCCGTCGAATGGTGGTCGATCAACCGAACCGCTAGCGCTCTCTTCTTGGAATGCCCATGATTTTGCCTATCTTGCTGTTGTTATGGCCTCCAAACAGAGCGAATTCTTCGGTAGTTCAAGTTGGGTCGCCGATGTCAATGCCAAACAACACCAGCGACCCGACTTGTTTCACACACAGCTCGACTGTACTCCGCCAGTCTGGAGAGACCCACGGGAACGAACGCCTTCCGACAATGCGCAGCTTCCGCACCAAGAACGCACACTTCGCGGCCCTTCCGTTACTTTTCACTTGGTAAAAACAGCATCAACTGGTGAGGAACCTACAACCCACAAAGCACGAACACATTTTAAAGCGAGAGGAAAAAATCGAGCTAGAGAGAGAGAGAGAGAGAGAGAGCGAGAGCAGCCAGTGGGTCCAGAGCTTAACGTTTACCGCTAAACGGTAAGCGTCGACTGGATCAAGTACTGTTAGTGTTGGCTAGTCGCTCATTCGTTTTTCTCTTTCGTTCTCTGACACTGGTCAGTTAGTCCATTTAATCCGTTCCATGGGAAGTTCCGAACATCGCAAATGAATGGGCTAGGCCTAACCGAATGTTCGTGCTTACCTGCAAGATTTCTGTACCAGCAGAAAAAAAATCATCCATAAGGTGGCGCTAAGATTCGATCGCTGACTGCACAGCACTTGAAACGAAACGGAGCGAGATCTCATACATACACACACGCACACCGAGCCTAACAGATACAGCAAGTTTTCGAAGTAGCTCGCAAGTCAACACCACAGCAGCCAATGCTGTGCGACTGTGCAACACACTCGCTCATAGCAGTAGCAGCTGCGACAATAGCAGGCAAGACAATACCCAGAAAGACTCCTCGTTGTGACGTCAATTCATAGTAAACACCTACATAGGTTGCTATTTTGCGAACACTGCTACTACTGCTGCTGCTGCTGCTGCTACTTCAGCCACAGACACAAGCGGAAACTGGTCTAGCGAGTTGAAGATTTGAGCCCAGGCGATTGATGAACGCATTTCGGGCTATCGTGCGTTGTGCGGCTCCAGAAAGTACCGAAAATAGGAATATTTAGAGAAATAGGAATGATTGATAAAATTTGTATAATGAAATATAAATTATTGTTTTTTTTCTGATTATTGAAATTAAGTGCGCATAGATTTAGATTTGCATAATAAATGAAACGAATTTAACAATGAACTATCAAAAAAAAAAAAAAAAAGCATTTAAACACAATGAATGTATTAGCTATAGTCCTCTTTCATCAAACAGTGCCCCAACTGGAATATGTATATTTTAAATAATATGTAGAGAAAGCTCAGCGAGTTCTTAAAACTAGCTCATTAGTGCGATAGATTAAAAAACTGCAGACCGACTTAATTACTCATGAAGCGATCATTCAGTTGCTATCTGCCTCTATTTATACTTTGAATGACCAATGCAGATTACGGTACACTAACAAATTTGTTGATAGAGCTATAGATCTTATTGTTTCTATTATGACAGTCCGATAATATATGGCGCGGTATTGGCGCCCGTATATGCAAAACATGTGCTAATAAGCCACTTGGGCGGTCATGTATCATATAATTCCAAGGTATAGCTGGCCCAAAATATAAAGTGTTCTTTCCATAACACGAATTCCATAATTAAATGCTAAAAAAAAAAAGTAGTCGTCAGAAGAAATTTCACACGACTGAGGCTTTCCACATTTGCTGAGTTGAAAGCTTTTTTTTTTGACAACTGCTGCCCTAGGTAACTTCGGCCTGTATCGTCAATGCCCGGCGACGGTTGAACTGACATATTAGATTCTTGTGATTATAAGCCGGGCTTAAAACTAAGTTTACGTTTATTTGTTAAGGACGGGTAACGTCCATTAGGCGGTATCGTAATACTACAAACGATTATTCTACGTTTGTGTTGAGTGGGAATAACTGTATAACAACAATGTTTACATCTTACGCTGCTCGATTCACTAAATAACGTGCGTCGCGTTCGACATCGAGGTAATTTTAGCTAAAAATTTCATCCCCATATGTCCATCGAATAGACAAACATACGGCGAAACCTCAAACTTGATTTGTATAAAATTCTAATGGTTTGTATGAACAAGATCTTTTTTTTTCACAACTCGTGGTATTTGAGTTGGCTTAATGTTTTTCATGAATTGTTTTGTAAATATTGATCAGAAATACAAATGTTAACAATAGTTTGTATTTTTAGTTATCCAAGGCTCATATCGTTAGTTCGCGTTCAACGTAGCCGGCTCGAACTGTAACGTTTGAAAGCTTAAAAAAGACAGATGCCAACTGGTGACAGAAAACGTAAATCAAACATATTATTTATTGATATTATTAATTAATTAAAAATAATATTATTATTGATTAATAAACAAATTATTTAATAGCTCTATAGGTGACGCTACGGACGTCCCAACCGGTAACAAATTACTTTTAACAAGTCAAGTAGTTTATATATATATATAATCATCTTTCCATTTCCCAATCGTATAACGTTACGAGACGAAATAGTAGGAACGAATTATTCGTACAATATAATCCACACAAAATAAATGACCTTAATCGTCTAGACCAATAGATTACGTCAGCATAGGTTTGTTACTAATGCGCTACCTTAAACAGTTTTATTTTTATAATGAGCTTTATTATTAACTGTGATTACAATATTATTTATTAAAAATGTATTATATATGCAGGGGGGAGGGCATGCTAGCCCGCCTGTTTCTAAATCGCTTTATTATGAATTCGCAATTAATAGACATTTCAGCCATACTCTGTTGCTAATTGCTACGGGTCCAGATGTTCGTCCAGTCGTTATTTTTATATATACACAAATACAAATCTAAACTAGAACCAATAATTGATAATCATTAATCGATCAGTGCGTCGATAGCTCTCAAAGCCATACAACGAATAACACAACGGAAATCGCTAAAAATTCGTACGCATTTATTTCTTCAAGTTCACCGCCATTACCTAAAATGCATATTTTACAGTATCTGATCACGTTATTGATCCGAGCGACCATTGCAACGAATGTGTTTGTTACTTCACGTATAAACAATAGCCATAATGCAATAAGGCATTCTAGGTGCTGTCCTTTTGCACCTTATACGAAATATAGGCTCGTGGATAGCTTCAGCAATTTTACGACTATGAGGACAGGAAAAGGGAGGTACTGTTTCGCTTAACGTTTCATTTTGTCATTTGAGTGTAGATTCTTCTATTTCTTTATATTTATTCTATAATATACATGTTAGGACACAGATCGCATGGTATAGACGACCCGGATGCCTTTTGAGATATTGTGCGTTCGCATGTGCGCTTTATATACATCAGCGCTGTCGAATTTCTTTCCGCATGTATCACAAGTGTAAAATTCAGCTCGGTCGTCCCCACCAGATTTCTCGACACCTGTCGCGAACAGAGTAAAAAAAAGACTCGTCATCGTAGGCATGCGATGTCATAGAGAATAAAAACAACAACAACAACAACGAAATAGAATAACAGCCTGATAATCAAACCTCTGCGTATTTGTGTGGATCTGTGTGTGTATATGTGTGTGCGTGTGTCATCTAATTTGATCAAAAGTATCTTATTGACATAAAGATAACGGACTAGATTAAGCGTTGACATGAAGTATTATTAACTGACCTTGAAAAAAGCCGACTATCTCTTGCTGACGGCAGAATTCGTGTCGCGATTCCTGCACGTTCTGTAGTTGTTGCCGCTCCTGTGCGACCTCTCTCACGGCGATATACGTATTTGGCACCAAAGTTCTGGGCTTAGATCTCGACGATTCCCAACTAGCATCGGAAACTCTCCAGCTTCGTCGATTGTATCGAGTATTTGTGTGACTAGCGACCATGTGATCCGTTAGCTGTTTCTCGTTGAAGTATACCTATGATAAACAAGAATAGGACACGAATAACTCAATTATTTTAAGCTCAACCTCAATCAAGCTCAACATAATTTTAAATCTACAGGGTTAAAGGCCGCATCGGTTTGAAAAGACTTAATATAACAACATGTTTCAACATACTTAAGAAGAATATAACTGGCGTATTCAAAGCCCTATCTGTTTGTGATTTATTGTGAAGGCAGATCGTGAACACTCCACGAGCTGAAATGACAGAAAACTCAATCGGTGTCCAGTACCCGAGAACCACATAATATAATTTAACACATAAGCAACAAGCTGACTAGTACTATTTTCATGTAGCAGGCTTGCTATGTAGTACCCGTACTACCTCGGAACAAATGGAACATTGCAGAACGATCCCCTCTATCGCATTCTCTCCTTCCGGCTCCCAACTGACACCATCAACCGTTGCAGGAGCTATAGTCGTCGTTACAGGTGCTATTGTAGCCGTCGTTGTAGGCGAGGTCATCGTAGGCACCGTTCCCGGCACCGTAGTCGTGTTCGCAATAGCAGAAGTTACGGCGAGCTGGTTACTTTCTAATGGAGAAGCTACAGCTGAAGCCTCATGCTGTCGCGACTGCTCGTGCTGTTGTCTTATGTGTACTTTTAAGCCGGGCTTTGTGTGAAAGCTCTGACCGCACTCGGCGCACTTGTGTGTTGGGGTGGGACTCTTTCCTTGCGCACCTTTTTTTCCTGCTCTGTCCGCATTGTCATGGCGACGTCGGTGAGCCGCGAGATTCGATGCTGTCGCAAAGCATAAACTACAGCGATCACACGAATAGGGCTTCTCACCGGTATGAGTGCGAATATGACGAACCTATAGGTGGTTATAGACGACGGCAGCGTCGGTGGCGTCATGTGATTAAACACACATTAAACATTACAGGTCCGTAAGTATTCTAGCAATAACATTATGCAAGCAGTCTTTTCAGCGTTCATGACTGAGTAAATTCTGTCCAAGCAATAGCTTTTCTATCGCAGGAAATTTGCGTCGAGTTTATTCAGATCAAAACAAACTTTGCCGCACACAAGCGCTTATGACTCTCAAATACGATTAGTGTGTAAATGACAATTTTCGTGAAGAGAAAGCCTATTTGTTTTTCAAACTAGCCTGACGTACTGGGTTGCACAGATACCGAGAAGTGCAAAGGTTTCGTGCGGAGACGGTGCTCTTCCTCTGTCTGAGCAAATCAGTATTAAGCTGGTTATAAGATTTGAAGTCGATACTCACCAAAGTAGTATTAAATCGGAATGACTTTTTGCAATCGACACATGTATATGGCTTGACGTTTTCGTGTGTTTTGTTGTGCGCGTATAGAGTCGAAGCCGAGTTGAATCTCTTATTGCACAGCTTGCATTCGTAGTTTTTTTGATCGGTATGTGAACGTACGTGCACCTTGAAGTTAGCCGGATCACGGAATCGTTTATCGCACACAGCTAAAATTGAACATTTCAAGTCAGACGGAATAAGTTGCATCACAACGGTATTTATGTAGGGCAAGCAAATTCATGACGGACATTAAGCATGGGGCGATCTAGATCAAAGGCATGATACCCTTCACGGCTAAGCGGCCGAAGCTAATCATATACATGAAAACAACTTATATCGTCACGCCACGACGTCAAAGCAACCATTTACTAGTGCTACACAGCATGTGCCTTGACAGCAGCTTTGCGATGATGTCTCACAGTTACAATCGGTGCTCAATAAACGGACCCTAACAAATTCAATCAAATAGTCTCAGTTCTCAAGGCCAATTCCACAGTAGCTGAGCGAGATATTTTCTAGCTGGTTCTGGCCTACCAAAGCGATGGTTTAACGCTGGTTATGCCCTATCGACATGACAGAGACGCCCGCGGAGTTCAAAAACTGCTGACAAAGGACGCGATATGTAAAACTGCTTCATCATATTTCACGTAGGCATGATAACGTGCTGTAATTGGACTTCTGCAAGTTTAGCATCCAATTTTCGCTCCAACAGTTCGAGTTATCTCTAGCCGGCACGTTCTAACGCAATTGTGTTCGGCGCTGAACAAGCAAGCGGTGACGTTAGGGTTTGAGTGTTTTTCAATGATTCTGTGTGCTTTCGTACGTAAACTGTCGAAAACGGGAAAAAGCACAGATGTTACTGGCGAGCGTAGAACTCTGATTGAAGAACTACTTTGTCAATTTCGAATTTTTAAAAAAAGACTAGGTACTTCCCCTATGAAGTCCTCCAGAGTACGTTGAAAGACCGTGGGCTTACCGTGCCAAAACAACGTTTCGCCGCCGACTCAAAGGGGCTAGGTTCAAGGCTAGTGAACCTGTTAAGAAACCTTGGTTGAATGTTCGAACAAAACGAGCCCGTTTTCATTGGACAAACCAAGTTGAAAATTGAACCGCCAAGAATTGAGAAAAGTCTACTTTTCAGACGAAAAGAACGCTTGTTGTGCCTTCAGGCATGTTGATGAGCGGCTTATTGAAAACCGCGTCCTGCTGGAAATCAGACATCCATCCAAAACTCTGATGTGATCTATTATCTCTGGCAAAGACTCTGGAATGATACATTTCGCACGGGAAAGATTAAAGCAGTAGATATATGTTGAGGTTATAGAGAGCAAGATACTGTCTCTGGTGCGAGAATGGTTTCCTGACGGTGATTAAGGCACAATGAGGAGCCTTTTCATAGATCGCCAGATATCCCGAGGCTAGTTGGGACCTTCAGCTGTCGGCCTGTTGGCAAATATTAATTCTATAGAGAACGTTTGGAAGATTGTAAAATCATGTGTTCGGAAAGGGCAGGAAATAACAAATGTTCCACATCTCTGTGAAAAAAATCACCAATGTGTGGCAACAAAATTCATTCATAGCTGAAACACCGAAAAACTGTATCAAAAGCATGCCCCAAAGAGTAGCAGCGGTTATCGGTTCAGAAGGCCATGCCAAAATACTGATGTTCATAACTATATCACATCATTTGTCAACAGTTTGAAAATATTTGCCGAAGTAAAATAATACCACTTTCATTGGCCAAAACATTCGAAATTATTCCGCTTTAGTGCTGCGCGATTGGTCTTGAAAGTCGAAACTGTTCAAGTGGGTTGATTTAAGCGTATTTGATCTGTGTATCTTATGAACGGTTGGTTAAGTTCGCCATATCCGCTAGCTGCTTCCAACAGCTGCGATAACGTAGTTGTTTATTCCATGAATCAAAGAATTATTTTATACACTCACGGCAATGGAATGGCATTTCGCCAGTATGTCTTCGTATATGTACTGTCAGTGAAGTTTTGTGTCGAAAACAGAGGTTACAAATAGGACAAGCGAACGGCCTTGCTCCTGTGTGTGTTTGCTGATGCCGGCGTAAATGGAACATTGAATTAAACGAGGCGCCGCACTCGTTGCATTGATGGACTGGACCGTCCTGACGCCGCACCCCTCTTGCACCGGACGTCGCTATAGGCGTCTGATCTGCCTGGGTAAGCTAGAAGGACATGAGCAAATCAGAAAAGGAGTTCACTGGAGCCTCTATTGTATGCGGTCTTAGCTATATAGCTAATAATGACGACACTACTGATCAGCATGAAAGTTTAACATCTCAGTTATTCCAGACACCCTTTCCTTCTTACCTTCTTTTGAAGCACCGACATAACGACCGAGTTCACTGTGACAGGACCACCCATGGCGGCCTTTACATGATTGTTGCCAATTCCTGTCGTCTCCTCGGCACCGACTTGTATTGGGCCTGAATCTACTGACTGGACCATCGTGGATACGTGGTCTTGAAGAGCACTTGTGCCTGTCTCATGAACCATTGAAGCTACTGAGGTACTCATAGTGTTAATAACGGGCGCGACGCCCTCTACCACCGGGCTTGGATGGGATCCAGGAACGACTGAGGGCAGTTGATAATGGGTCTGAGAATGACGGCTGTCCGAATGACCGTCCCCTGTGATCATAGCTGATGCTATATCACTGCTGTTATTGCCTACCTCAGATATTGCGCTGCCGACTTGAGCCACCTCATTGACAAGTTCCTCTCCAGCCATCTCTATTGACATGGTGCCGCCCACTATAATGAGACAATATAACGATAATACAATGTGTCACTTACCCACAAGACCTTTGTACTTACCTAGTACCTACTTAGACCTAAGTTTAAAACATTGTCATCATTAAAATAGGTGAGAGGCTCTTCGATATGAAAAAAATCACTTTGTCTTCTTACAAATGAGAGTTCGCACCTTCTATGGTTTGAAGGCCTGCCATAGGTGTTGGTGCAAGCTCGATATGCTGTACATGATGCTGCTGGTATTGACATTGGCCTGTGTCCAGCGCCTGCACCTGCAATCACCACACAGTTCGAGATGTTCAATATACAATGCTACCAATGAAAACGAATATAGAACATACTCCGGGATAGGAAGTATCTTATACATCGCTTCCTACAAAAATCAGCTATTCTAAGATTAACGCAAGTGTATCCTGTAACGTTTCTACCAATCTCTACTAAACTATACATCATTTCTGTTATATACCATTTGTTTAGTTGCAAAACAGCGGGTCTATTCAGTGCGCGCCAGACTTCAATCATAAACGGCAAAACTGTCACAACAGTGTGCAGCCAGTGTTCCTACCGTGCAATATTTACCTGTAATACTGTAGGATCCGCCGAATGCGATTGAAGGAGCCAGATCTCTCCGCGCTCCTCAAATCGGTACATGACAGCTCTGCCGGGTCGAAGGTGCTCGAGTGTTTCGGGAGCAATTTTTACATCCATCTCTGATAAGCTTGCTGTACTGCTGTGAACAACCGGTTGGGACACTATTCCACTGCCCATCACCACGGGACAGACATCCCCATTGGGTAATTGTAAAGACTTCAATATGAAGTGAATAAAGGCCAAAATATATGCATACATCTTAGATCCATTCGAAAGCATCTAATTCAAATTCTGCCGTTAGACGTTACTTAGGTCGGCTAGCTCCCAACACGAAATGAAGCGTATTCACGCCTATATTCAAACCTAGGCCTGATGGAATATGTGGACGTATGCCTGCATTTAGTAATTACCGCCGCGCTATCTCACAAATAAAAAATCTAACAAATGCTAATAAAACTACTCATATGCCGCCACATCGAAATAGAGAACGAGAGTATTTTAGCTCAATGGATCGATGATTTATGATGATTCAAGTATAAATAAGCGTGACATGATTTTTCTATTAAAAAAATGACCTCACCACAATGTGTTCACCTGATGTGTGTTCCGTTGACAATATACTGTCAACTTCATTACCTTCCGCATAACCAAGCTGAAACGACTAAGAAAAATATTTCTATCAATAGATTTTTTGTACTTAGCACTTCGCATTAGTTAATTTCTGATCATTTACTCAACATTAATTTTCAACGTTGAACGCTAACTAAGAAACTCAAAGTGAATATAAATTCCAGAAAAGTTGATGATAAGACAAAGTACAATATAAAAGTCATACAGAAAACTTGTGTATCGTACCTTTTTTCTAAAGTATCTTAACCTTTTCGATAAAATGACTAACACTATTGATTTAGCTATTCAGCATCGAAAGAATAAGGAAGCAGCTTCGTTAGAACATTTTAAACACTCAACTGATATAGAAAACTACACAATGCCTGCCATTCTATGATTACAATTATACGGAAATCGGGGAATGTTTAAACAGTCCGTTTGACCTATAAGATTATTTCTATGTTCAAGGAATAGACGTAGATATTTTCAGAACGTAGCTATAATCTTGGGTCCCGAAAAATGACCGCACTGATTAAACATCGAATGACCATATTGGAACGAAATTTATAAGTCAAGTGGCGTTTCATCATGGCGTTCATTTTTTTCAAAGAGCAGAAACTGATACCCCCGCAAAAAGCAACAACGCATATTCCCAATTTGAATATTCAATAAATAGTTACTACGAAAATATTTGATCTGCTAACAAGTTGTTCATCGTTCTGTGGTAACCAAGTGTGTTGTATAAACTCCTCACGTCAGGCGGATTTACTACGATCTGGCAGTTGATCTAATAGGTAACGTATTGGTATCCAAGTTATCTTTTAATGGGACCGTTAGTCGTCTATATAATAACTCTGCATACTTTTTTATTACAAGTTAGCCTGTTTTACTTAGCAGTGTCCCTTCATGAGTGCGTGCCACGGTTTTCTAGGATTACCCTATCACAAACACGGAATGCCCTTTTGTCCCTTTTTTGGTGCTGTACACATTTCATTTTTAATATTATAATACCACCCCAGATGCCGCTATGAAACGATGCAAATTTTTGCCCGCTAATATAATTGAAGTTGCCACTGCACTTAATTAGTTGTTGCAAATGGCATTACAAAATCAGCTGGCTCAATCGACGGCTGACGGCCTAACCTTGTCACAGCTGATCGCTGCAGCTTATGGTTAGCAAATGATCTGTCCTAATATCATTCGTTTTCCGTAACAGCAGTTTTTATATTCTAAGGAGCATGAGTCGTATACATTTAATGAACTTTCTCAGTATGCTTTAGCTTTTCTCAGCCGTTTAATGATTTCGTGAGCCAATTAATTAGTCTCAATTCCGGACAACCTTAGGTGCGAAGTTGATTCAGAGAAGTAAAGTCTGCACCTGGTATCCGTCAAATTTCATCAAAGCGCCATTCGTGGTACTAAAAAATAGCCCAGTGTTGTTAACATACAGTTCCATCTCGGGCCCCTGTATACTGGCCTCGCCCGTATTATCGACCAGTTTGTCGGGCCAAAAGCCGACAACAGATAATCAAGTTGCCAGACTTCCGTCCAACGAAACAAATCCCTCAAGGAAGGAATAACGAACCAATGATAAATTCGAGCGGCCACTTACCTCATCTGTTCGGACATCCATGCTCTGGTGGAGTCAGGCCACGGAACCCGGGTACCCGATTAAGCTTTCTAAAGAAATATTTAGCTGGAAATTGGCCAAACAGTTATTTTGCTCTTACGAACGGGAGGAGATCGAGTGCACAACAGCTAATGCCATGTCTGCAGTGTTGCCAGGCTGTCTTGCTAATGCTATGGACCTGGCAAAATTATAGGGATGTGAATTATACGAGAGTACTAAATCAGTCGAGGATTGCTGAAGCATTAATATAATTCTGAAGAAATCAATATAGCTCTCCGAAATTTTGAGTGAATCTCTTGGCTGTTCTGCTTGGACATGGCACAATAGTAACATTGCTGTTGGTTATTCTGACAGAAAAGCGGAGCTAAGCTACACTTGCGGGGATCTTCCTGCGTGTAGCTATAAGATAGAATGCGTGGTTTGAACAATAATGCGCGGACCAAAGTCATGTCAGGGCATAAGCAACAGAATCAGTTCGACCTATCCAAAGATAGTTAGTTTTGTAAAATTTTACTTTTTGAGTTAGTTGTTTTAATGTTAAACGTCAATGGTAGCATATCCTAAAACATCGTCAGGTTCAACTCAGCGGATATGTCATACTTTATACATTCGTTGTAGTAGGGAGCATCTCCTCCAATTCTTAGGTTATACTGACTGGCTTATGCTCGAAGCTCATTAAGTAACAGCTAAAGAATACGAGATATTTCCAAAGAAAGAGAACTAGAAATGGATATTATTGTTAAATCGACGAATATAGTGCTGCATATAGAATAACGTTAAATGTCTTTTACTATACTAACGTTGCTCTTATGATACAGTGGATCACGTTGATTGAACCATTAAGCATCACAGTATTACGTGCATTCTGCTGTGCCAATAGTTTCCTTGCTTTGACTATCGATATCGACATTCAATATGTCGTACCTGACCTTTGTGATAATTTTTAATTTTAGTTACCCCATAGTTCTTAGCAGTGCATATTTTCGAAACACAGTTTTTTTTACATTTATACAGAAAAAAAGAAACAAAAAATAATTGTTTTTTAGAAAATGACTTGAGTATTTTATTCAACAGCCGTAATTATAATGCTAAGGGTACTATGCATAACAAATAAAGCTAAATGAACACGCTCTCTCATTTGTATTTTGCATTTTATTATTATTTTGCATTTTATTGTTTTTCGTAATGTATGTAATCAAAATGTTATTTCTGTTTAATAAATAATAGCCAATAAAGTTTATAATTTTTATACATCAGAACCCTTTCAGTCCGACGTACGACGTAAGTGAGCAAATCATGGGGGCAAAACACAGATAGTGCAACGGTCTGATCGTCTTGGCGACGTCCTGTGTGAAATTGTGTAAGATTGTAAAGCATGTTGATGGGAAAGCTTTATTCATACATTAACAACGGAAATGTAATCATATTGAAATGGTACAGTTACGGCAATAATTAAATGGTTTCCTCAGCAACACACCGATCACTTTTCACTTGGAAGTGCTTAGATCGCGTCCACGTTAATAGCGAAAATAAAATAACAAAAACAAAAACATGAGCACACAAAAATTGCACCACACTTCCGTGTGAAGACCCCGTCGTCTGACTAAATAAAAGCCTTTCTCACAAGTTACAGCTGCCCCATTGTATTCCAGAATTTTTTTTGATTCGTCACTTGATGCAAGTATAAATAGTTACGTAATAGCCTCTACAACAATAAACAATGACAAAGCGGTCCTGCAGCTTTCTTCCCGCATGTCTTGACATTTTTGTTCTAAAATATCTAGCCGTGTGTTTATATAGCACTACGATATATGAACTATATATTTGTGACTATATTTGGGAAAAAATTGCAGTCATTTCACTCTCGTTTAAAAAAGGAATATATATATATATATATATAGCTAAATGGCTAAATGCAAGTCAATATTATTAAGAAAAAGAGGGCGGTGGACAGGACATGTTCATGCTGTGAACTCGAATGTTGCATTGGATGAAAACTTTTCTGTGGTTACTCAGAGGTGTGAAGGGATAAAAAAGAAGCGCATCGGTAAAGATAGTTCATGGTTCTCGGATGACTCCGAGAACGATGACAAACAAGCTCTTCCGACGCTGAAAAACCTTCATATCCTGTATCCGATAGCGTGATTGCAAGAGGCAGTGGTGACCTGAAATAGATCGTGCATTGTTATTAGCATTGCGCCCTTACATAAACTCCCCTTCCGATAGTAGCTGTCGCGATCTAGACTAGATTTATACAATATCTGTTTAGTTATAAGAAGTATTCAAACGATGCGTCTTTGCTAAAAACCTATATCTCTGTGATGGCGATCATCATTATCTTTTGGAGACGCATTTCTTTATATGAATGTTACTTTCCACGTACCTTTCTATTAATGGTACTTAACATCGTAAGACTCTCCAACACACTGTAATCAGACAAGGTGTTTCACAGTTGATGGCCACGAAATTATCTCTACTCTTTCTTTTTGGCGGCTGTATCTTTGTTGTCTTTAAGCCCACTCCCGGCGGCATCTCCTCCCTTGTTGATTGCCCTTGAAATTGCGTCCCAGATTCCACCGAAGAATATGGCACAAGCAAGATTCTCGAACGGAATGAACGGATCGTGCAAACCTTTGAACAAAAACGAACTCATGAAAAACGCGCTAATTTACGAGAGGATTACTTGCTAGCCAAATCAGCTACTTAGAATATCGAAACAATGCTTTCAAGTTATATTCATCGACTTTCGGGAACACAAATGTAGTAATGGGTCAAGAAAAGATCTAACGAACAATAACAGCTTGATTGAGACACTGATTGCGCTTACCTAGGACGACCGAGGAAAGCTTAAAATAGACAAAGAACACGACGACGCCGAAGTACACAAGCGAATGCGGCGCCGAGATAAGATCCGTCTTCTTGTCAACGACAAAGACAAGAGAAGCGATGACACATGCTTTTGTTGCAAATGATGGCTGCATGATTTCCATAGCTTGAGGCGTCCAGAAGCCACGAAGAAGCCGTTCGAACACCTTCAGAAACGAGGTTCCGTTACCTGTTCGCAAATTCGAGCGCGCAAATATCAACACGCTGTCAACAAAATTCACTAGAACCGTATAGACAAGTTTGGCAAGCTGGGTACTTTTAAACATGCCTCGAGCATCAGTAGACACTCGCAACTAAACGGTCCAATGATGATAGTCTAGATAGTGTCAGAACGGTAAATTTTAGTCATTTTCTTTCTACAATCCAGTCACTTGTGGAATTGTGAATTCTCGGTCTCCGTTGCTTTCACACGATAGGAAGTTCTCACAGGCAATAGCTCTGATTGCACAATAACAATGTTTACGGGACTATTGCGTAAGGGTTCAATACAGTTACTTTGGTGTTTCCACCGATGCGGATGTTGTGATCATACCTTTAACAACGCCAATGATGACCATGATAATGTACGCACTAGGATAAATTTTTGCGGCGTGATGCACTCCATCATGAACTTTCTTTGCCCTAGTAACTTCCTTTGCTAATGCGATAGCCAGTTTGATCGGCAGGATCTTGCAGAACTTATACACGATGTCAAATGGCGAATAGAAAATTAAGTACCTGGTAGAAAAACGAAGAAGTCTACCAGGTAAGCAAAGACAAGATATAGATTGTGCGGATCATAGAACAGATAATAGAGCGTCCCGATTGAAAAATAATATCAGTTATTAATTACAACAATTTTAGCTTTTATCATATGTCTAGAAATTATAGTTAAATAAAGATCCGATAAATGTTTTCACGGGGTAGGGCACCTACCAGCAGGCAGTAGCAAGAATAAGGCTCTGGTTGCTTTTGAGGACTGCGAGAACGGGCTCTCCGAGCAATAGGGCAGCAAAGATCCCTCCTGCATAGATTGAGAACATAGAGCTCACCCAGCAGGATAGTGGGTGTTTACGAGAGAATAGTTGCGATCCTGGAAAACCCCATGAAATGAAGCAAAGAGATTAAAAAAATTGATGCACAAACGCCGACGATTGTGCTCTGCATAATCCATTGATATGCTTTGTATTAAGCAATCTGATACAGTCGTTGAATTAACTCATCCTAGACTCCTGGACTTTTCATGGCCTGCTGGGTAAGACGAGCGTTGAATACGACATCTATTTAAGGTAGAAATGATACTGACTTATCTTCTGGGATGTTGCATTCTTGCACTCAAAAACCTGTTATCTGAAATATTGCTTATATAGGAATTCAGCTACTTCTGCATAACTAAATAATTGGGGGCAATAGTGCTTCCTATATGAGTTGTTTCCAATTTTCCTTTGAAAATTTGAAATGGTAACTGACTGATTCTTACTAGTGCACTTTATCCCTTACATAATTTGATTATGACATCGTTCGTAGAGCTGTTCAACGAGTTAGTTTAATAATGAAATCTTTAAAAAAATTAATTGGAATAGCTTTCTGTGCGGTAATTGAAATCACGCCGAAATAGGATTTAGCAGACGGCTGATCATAGGTAAAACATAACTGAACATAGGCAAGCGTATATGAAAATTAGCTTTAAAAATAGTGGTCTTATTCTGATTTTCCTATTCTAGGTAACTATATATATAGATCAAAGCAAGTTTCGGTTTGTCATATTGATGGCTCTGCTTACGGTTTATGCATCCCCATAGCCTTCATTATTATTGCTTAGATACATTTTTATCATTACTACTAAACCCTAAAATTACTAAGTTTTGCTATTCGAATCATTATTGCACAGTAGCAAAATAGCATAACAACGTTAAGCTCTATGTTTGGCTTTTTACTTATGTTTGTCATTATAGCAGATTGAATGCACTTTAAACAACTAAGTTCTGAGTTACTATTCTATCAGCAGTGCGATTTGGATAGAAGGAGCTAGGCGAGTCCTCTATTTATTGTTGCCTACGTTGCATATTCATGCTTTGCAGATAGTTTTATTGATGCAATTAACGTTAGTTTGTTAGTATGTAGTACTGCAATGTACGCATGGATTTACCACCGAAATTAATAACAAGTTTTTTTTTTTGTTCAAGAGAGGACACGACAACCGGAGACCGGTGCTAGAAAAATATTCTATTTTGCAGGTACTTCTGTAAATTCTTATCGAATAACATTTTTAGAACCAAAAGCATCACTTTTGACCGGGCCTATTCTTACCTTTTATTTTAGAGCCAATGAATAGATGCAACAAAAGTGCGCTTGTTTTTGGAAATAGTAACTAAATTATATCTCACGAATTTTTTTAAAATTTATTTTAGAGCCCTTATTTATAATGATAGCATTCATATTTACATGGTGCAATTTGTTGTGAGTCAAGGGATAATTTGTAGTAAGTTGAGACCACTCACAAGCGTGATTTTCGTACGATCTATACTTTTTCATTTACAAAAAAGAAAACGGGTATTTAACACAGGTCCACGCGTTGCATCCATTCAACTTGAATAATGTAGCTCACTGACCGAGGACTAAAATTTGTATTACATGTTCCGGTCGTCAGTAGCATACCATGTACTGTTTCCACTAACGACCTCGGCTAAAAAGCGCCTTAATGGTACAAGTTTTGTTGGCACCGGACATTGCGGCCCTGTATAGGAATGCTACGCTGCCAGGGTCAGTTAGTGCGGGTAGCATCAGTGTTTTCCAAAAGCGTCTGGTGAACGTTCAGGACATTACGTATCGTCGTGAAGAGCTTACCAGTAGCTAAATCATATAAGCCCGTTTATATATTGTGCGAATAATAGCTTCCGCTTTTGGAAGCATGATCATTTGAAAAAGGCACTAAACAGCGGTAGCCATTAACCTTTCGTTAGCTGATTGTGATTAGAGCGTGCCATTCAGTCCTCTATCGCCGTTTTGCGCACACAGACACACTTATATGTGGGCGTCACATAAATACAAAGCTGCAAACTACGAATCAGTGGAACAGCTGAAGGACAAACGCGCACATAGTTTTCTTCTTTCTTATCGAAATATTGCATTGCATCGTCCTATGAACCTGAGTCACTGGTTCACATACCGGTTCCTAGATCTTCACGAAGATATAGCAGGGTAACGATGCAATGCGCTAACTCGAAGTATGGGTACATCTTGAGTTTGCTAACATGGTTAGCAATTTCAAGAAACGTTTCTGGATCCATGTTGACTTAATTTGCTGTTCGCTCGACGGCCTTGTCTGGGCCTAGCTTTGGCACCACAACAGTTGTCGAACGATACCTTCCCTACTACTGAGCGTTGGGTATGTTAGTCAAACTGGCAGCAGCTCGCAGACCCAACTCCGCGCCATTGATGAGTTCCGCACGACTCGTTTATTACATATGCAGGTGAGCCGCGATTTGCTTTGCTGATGAAACATTCGAATGCTCCAGACGGAGCATTTTAAATTCGGCGCCGCGGCTCCGAACCCCTAATTACCAAAAAAATTGTCGTTCCACGTTTGTTTTGTACCGCAATAAGTTTATGTGAATTCGATCTTGTGCTTTGGCATACAGCTATGTATAACTAAATCGCAAGGTAATGTAAATCTGTTTTTTTGAAATATCGAAAAAACGTGTTCAGAGTCGAGTCTGCCAATGTTCCTGGTGGCGGGCCTTCCTAAAAGCGAGTAGTTTCGGTTTTGGGAAATCTTATGTCTTTTTGGTTCCATTGGCGAGATGGATAAGACTACGCTTGCACGTGTAAGTAAATTTTCGATATAATGTCATTGTAAATTGAGTGGGATGGATTGTAATTAAGGGCGTAAAAATCTTATATAATAGACAAGTCTGGAACAGCGAATATTTGACGAGAAACGAGTGAGTTAGTGTTGAAAGAAATAGCCGGGTTTACCGGTTGATTGATGTTTACTGCTGCTTCACTACTGTTGCTAGCAGCGAAACGAGGACAGAAGAATAGCTGAACAAGCACCTATTGAACTTACTGGGTGTGAACTGCAAGTGTGTTGTACATCGAATGCTCTAGTCAGAAAAATGTTATCTAGCATTAAAGAGTCGAACGCTATAAGTAAATAGCATCTGTATACGCTGCTGTGATAGCTGTAGCGCGTCGAGAATGGCAGTAGACCATCTACAATAACGCACGTCGACCATTTCATGTAAATATTAACTTAATAAGTTTGTGATATATGTGTGACTTTGATAGGTTACCAAGCTGTTGGGCCGTACCGGCTCGCAAGGCCAGTGTACTCAGGTCCGCGTCGAGTTTATCGATGAATCCAATCGTTCGATTATTCGTAACGTCAAGGGCCCGGTTCGTGAGAATGACATCCTAACACTGCTCGAATCTGAGCGTGAAGCAAGAAGACTTCGGTAAAATGGTTCTGTCACTGAAATGGGCTGTCGGTCGTGTTGGAGCGTTCTCCGTAAAGAGGACTACGCACGGAAATAGTGGCAGGAGATCAAGGAAATAACTGAAGGCTAGGATGTCAATAATAAAGACGAGTACAGTCTTGTGTCGATATAATAGTTTTTTTTTACGAATTAGTTAACCATAATGTAAATACCATAAGGGAATCGGTAGTGGGTTGTTTTTCTGTGAAGATAATCGAACACTACTAATATAGATTTATGCAACGTATCGAATTTGAAGAACGTTGTCTAACACATTGAATAAAAAATGTTTTTAAAAATGAAACTAAATAAAAATTAAAATCGGTGATAAGTAATTAAATTTACATTGAACCAATGCACGTATTATTTTTTATATAAATTTTTCAATATAAATTTTCATATTATGCTGTAATAATTTATCGACTTCAATCTCAAACATATTTCTGATTGGTTTTAAGGGAATTCAGAGCTCACATTTTACACAAGATACTGCGATAGTACTATATCTAGTATTGAGACTGTAATCGAGAATCCTTGACTCAAAATCAAATAGCCTACTCATTTATTTTCAGTGATGAGTAAATGTTTTTTTTTTGTATTGCCCGTTAAAGTATCTAGCCAATGTATTTATTTCGTTATTTTTTCGCGCTAGACTTTTATGTTATAGCAAAGTCGATTTCCCTGAGTACTTAGAATGTCGATTTGCTCTACTTTGGACGTACATGTATCTGTCTTTCTCTTCAAATTCCTAGCTTACAACGCAACCACAGTGATATCGCAGAGGCAGCGAATTTTATCAATGACGAGCTGAGTAGGCTTTCGAGAAAGTCATATGCTACACCTTTATCACCGAAGTGAAACATGTTACTGAAGACTGCGAACCAATGCGAGGGAACCTGCGCGATTATCCGTAGTGTTGGGTTAAGATATCGGGAAAAAATTCGTTCAATGGTTACCAGTAGGTAATTCGTCGAAGCCTAGATTAAAATGAGCACTGAGAACCCGTGTCAAAAACAGGCGAAGATCAAGCATACACTCGACGTGAGCAATTGATTGCCTCAACGCAATGACCCACAAATATAAACCTCGGTCAAAGCTATGCCATACGTAAGCACCAGACGCGATTCGAAAGGCACATCGGAGCGGTTTAGATAGTGAGATGCCTTCGAGGCGCACGGACTCCACGCCTGCTCTATAGATGAATAGGTACTTCACGTAAAATCGCGCCATCAATGTGACAGTTGAACCGAAGTAGTCAGGTGCAGTTATGCTAGAACGCAAGTGCAATGGCTGAATGCAATGAACGAGATTAGGAGGGTACGATCCGTAAATTCAATAATGAAAAACCATATAAACAGCCTCAAGACGGCCATAAAAACTAACTACAGAACTATTTTAGAATGCCCTGGCAATTTATCAGCGGTCCAGCACACATCGATGAAAGATAGAGGTGGTAACAGTACTGATATCACCTTGACATCTTGCAGAGTTCAAGCCCAAACGATATTGCCCCAAGGCACGACCAAGATGCTGGTATTTCAAATAGAAGAATCGTGGTCTCCTCTTTGTCTGGACAAGATACTCCAAAGAGTTGAGGCAGTCTTCCCCTACATATGATGACATAAACAAAAAAACAAGTTCATTATGCATATGAGGGTCTTGCTCCGAATAATGCTCGCCACCAAGGGCGCACCAAAGATTCCAACTAGGATAAACGTACGAAGCAATCCAAAATGCGACAGTCAAAAATACCAATGATACAAAGCATCGCAAATGGACGCGCCCTCTAATCGGGATAACGTTGGAGATAAGGCTTTCCAGTCTGATAGTCGCGATGTAGTATTTAGCTGCTGCTTTAACGACTAACCATTCTGAGTCTGACGTATCGCTCACTTTGAGGGTCCCTCTCACTAAGCAAATCATCTTCGTTCCTCTAATTGTAGTAACGCTGCGTGCTGAACAGTGTAGTAATACTTTACTAAAACCGATATAACAGCAACGTTTCATATACAGGTGCTGATTCCATGAATCGCCGCTCGAGCCATCCTGTAATACAAGAGTCAAAATCATCGAAATAAATTGATGAGAAATTGATTGACGAGAAAAACAACGTGTTGTGAAATATCAGACTATAATCTTGTCGAATATTTCCAAGGACTTACACATTCTTTTTCGTAGAAACTGGAATGTAATCCATGTAATGTAATGTAATGGAATAAGAGTAGTGTTTATTAAATTTGTAACGTGGCATTTTTCTGCTAGGAGAATAATAATCAATTGCGATATCGCTGTCCAGTTTAAATGAGCTGGAGCGCGGTTGGTCATCTAAGAATGATTAAGCGTGGCCCCATCAAACAAATCAAAGCTCTGTCGTTATTAAATAGCGTGGGCTAACAGGGTAACCTCAAAAGGTTCCTGTCGCGGACTAAAATTTTACCAGCGTTTGTTTGAATTAACGTTTAGAAAAACAGTTTAAGTATTACTAACATACAGTTAATTTCTTCAAAATTATTATTCAATTCATCTATATGCATAGTGCACGTTTCGTCGTAAATTAGAGGAGCATTATCGACTGTCAAGCTCGCATGGAAACAAATATATGCAAGTAAAGTCGGACACAAATAGCGACGTATAAAGAACACTTGACAAATTTAGTAAGCTACATGTAAAATGTCAAAAACTATCAATCAAAGCAAGCATTGTGATTACAAAAGGTGATTAAACCAAACAACCCGGACACGCACTAAAGGTAGGCCCGTGCAATTTTCCAAAAAAGTCATTGATACGTATCTTCTAGAATACTTATTCCTGGCTTGCTAATTCATGTCCTGATGCTCGAAGGACGGTACATGTACTCGTTTTAAATGAAACCATTTTTACTTGAATTTCATATCGCGCTGAAGATTGCCGAAACCGATGAACCAATAAATCATCGGCAGTGCGCAAACAGACATTTCGACTCCACCAAATAGCAGCAGAGTTTTTGTTATCATCAATATATGATTGCGGCGGGGCTGAGACTCTAGTAACAAAAATCTATTACATAAATGATTCTGTTTACGTTTCCACTCCCGGAATCAATATTGGTACTCCTGCTAACACAATCTAACAGTACTCTTTGATTACCTACGCATAAGCACCGATTTCGTTTTAAGCCGAAGTGCCAAACAAACTATTTTGTTCCAGCTCCGGCTTTGACAAAGAGGTGTTAGAAAGGTTAACTTATACATTCACCTTTTCCGTCTCATATGCTGTTACGGTTCCGAAATGCGTGGCGAAGATAATCCAATCGGTGCGTACGGACGGCAAACTTTGGCGTTATAAGCAAGGGCTGCGGCCATCATGCAAGAAAGCTATCGGGAATGTTTTTTGTCTGTATTGGGGGAAATTGGAGTTCCCTGTTACATGAAAAAACCAGCACATGTGTTGAATGACACGTGTCTGTTATCTTTGTTGCAAAAGGAGCTAAGAAACGCATTCCAGTGACTAAGCTTGAGAATAAATGGCGTAGCGCGTTATAAGCAGCGGATAGTCGACCAGGTGTAAAACAGCGCCATACCAATGGATTCTTCGTAATGAGGATATAAAGAGAGATGAACATTTAGCCATTTCCCTACGTCGTCCACTACTTAAATAGTGTAGCCCTATAAATACGTTCAGCGTCATTTTGAACCATCGTCATGCTTTATACTAAGAATTAATGATACCTTTAAACCACCTATGATCAACCCTTTATTAGGCAGAGATAAAAGCTGTATTAACACTTTTGCCAAGTTCTATCGTTATAATACGGTTTTCTAGGGAAAGCAATCCCAAATTTACGCATTTTATTCAAACAGAGATATTAATAAAAAATGGTAATTTTAGACCTAAATTACCTCTCTCGTTATGCCTAGTTAATGTCTGGCCGTGATTATCTCGATGAATGGTCATCAAAATATTATCCTGACTAAAGTCAATAGCTCTTTCCATGAATAATCAGAAAGCATATCGACACATTAACCTGTTAAATAGCCACTAAATAAGGCAATTATTGCAGAAAGCAGATTCTGGAACTATGCTATTTAATAAAAATCCTAAATATAGTTCCTAAAAATGTTGTCGCTGTCAATGGATAAAGTGGCAAGAGTGAAATGAGTTCTAGGAAATTCGAAAATTTAAGACTCTTTAAAGAAAAGTCATTGGGAATGTACTTAAAATAATTAATTGTAGCATTTTTGTTTACATTTGAATAAAGGCCAACAGGTGAACTGGAAAGATATTTCTATAAAATCATATTGTTCGCGTAAGTATATTTTCTAGATATGTTTTTACAACTTGAAATGAATCAAAGAGGTAAACGGCTTGATGCACCGTGATATTGCCTGAGATTGGAAAAAAAAACTGTCTTCAAACGGACTCGATGCGAGCCACGGGCTCAGTAGAACTCTAAGTAGTATTGAGCGCTGCATTGAACGTGTCGTGCCTTTGCGCCTTTATTGTTGAATCGGGATCAGTTAGCACGATTATCACAGTATATAGATTTATAATATATTACCATTGTGACACGTCGGAACACATATAAATGAACCGATGGGATGCTTGAAGCAGAAAAGTCAAGCACTGTTATTCGCTGCTCTTTCTTTAAATCATGAATTTGCCAGCAGAGAATAAATGTGCAAAAATGTCCGAAGTGGCTATATGTGTAAAGTCTAACTAGGAGTAGTTGTGTCCCGTATTCCCTCATGATGATGTTAATGCCCTAAAACCTGAACATGTATTGGTACGGTCCCGAAATAACATGCAGAATAAATTAATTAGTCAATGATACCATTAATAACATCATAGATTCAATTAAGTCAAAAGAGCATAACGAAAAAATGCGGTGCATTTAATAAATTAGGAAGATGGTAAAAATTGAAAAAAAAAAGACCTGAGAAAGTCTCCGGGGAAATTGGTGGTTACCACGGAGACGAGTGAGCTAGTAAATTAAGGGCAGAATTTGAGGATAAATACTTGTAACGATAGCTGGCACAATTCATTCATCCGTACAGGTAGCGTGTTGAATATTGCATTTTACACTGTTGTTACCTACATTCTAACAAACTCTAGTACGTAAGGGTCTCTTTGCTCCTTTATATGGCTTACCAAACAGGCCTAACCGTCTTCTAGAGGTACGAGTGCAGTGTCCATTGAAGTACATTTAGTCATGTTCAATTTTATTCTACATCATATCATTTTTTGAAAGCACGCACTTTTAGTTTAGATTTAGGAATTTTAATTAAAACGTATACTTTTTGTTTGTAGTTAATTGAATATAACGATATAAATAACGTTATCCGGTTGTTCCTAAGATTTTTACTAAACTTATATATAAAAGTATAAAAGCCCATTATAGATGTCGTCGATTATTCGGTCGGTTCGGCACTAATCGAGCGTGAAAGAGCAAATAGTTATATTCCTAACATAATTTGTTCCTTTGCTTATGCTTTATTCTTTAGTCAAAGTCTGTAGCGCGACAAACAGGTCATAAGTTCAGCATAAAGTTCAGCTTTAAGGCTAATAATAATAATAACAATGCTTACGAATATTTTTAATTGTCTGACTGTTTCAGACTTAGATTTGGGTAAAATGCTGTGTTCCACGGACGTACCCCGTTTCGGGCTCAGGTGCAACGTCTTCTTTGCAAATGTTGCTTAACTTATATTTGAACAGTATGTTTAAAATACAATAAGCATACATCTTATCCAAATTTGATAGACGAAATTGTCCCTGCTCCTAACCCCTTCGTTTTTACCATAGCAGCGTGCTAGACAATTATGAAAATAGGGATTATTTAGTGATCACTGACATAGATTCCAATTGCGATCTCATTCGGTTGAAAAAACTACGGTTTTTTTATTTTTGTAGCTGCGCATCCTTTAAACGAGGAGACGTATGTTTATAGTGGATATGGAAACGCCATGCAGATGTATACGATTAGGTAAAACGTATCATTTTAGAGAATGCTGTGATTATTTATACGCATTTGTTACGCGTTTTTTTACTTTACGTGTTTCTCTATAAATATATATTATTCCGGGCACGATGCGAGCGGTGCCACGAGGATCAAAACACGATCTTCTCGATATACGCAATATATATAGAGAGTCGGGATATAGATAGCAATAATAATCAAATTCGTATAGAAAACTTAGGGTCACCTTTAGCGGGAAAACTTAGCGGGCTAATTTGAATTAGCAGTGAGGAGCCAAAAAAAGAACACTTAGCATATTTGCGGCAAAGATTCCATTCGACGAACAAAAGCCTGACATAATGCTTCCAGATTATATTTCAAACCATGATTCCATGTTGAGATATGCTATTTTGGCTTCATAACAAGGTATTCCTTTATCAACTTAATTGCAGGCGGATCTAATGTGTTCGTATCACGTAGACGCCACATATATACAAATCACAACAATAAACATACGAATACGATGGACACGCGTTGTGCTGTACAGATGTTTATGTGTGGCTTTGGATTTCTATTTATTTTCTTAAATTAGCTGATACAAAGGCAGCCTTCAGCGATAGGTCTTCCTTTCTTATCTAGAAACATCCATCAGTACAAAGTAATCATAAGCTCAACTATGTACGAATCAGGGAAAAACTGATTCTTCGGATCAAGTACCGTTAGTTCTGCACAGTTTTGGTGTAGGCCTAACCGAAACAAGTCTAAAATTATTTTTTATGATGATCGATATCTAGGCAAGGTTTACTAGGTCTTCCTAGTTAGGTGTCATTTAAGTTTGTCCGAAAGATCACACATGATCGGACTAATTTGTGAAATTAGCTAGACGAGCGGCTTCAAACGAGGGCCACGAAAAGCCGCTACCACATTATGGATTGCAAAACTGCGATGATAATTATGAGTTATCAGAATCGGAATTGTGGGTAAAAAAATTGCCTAGAGTGTACTGGTAGAACAGAAATGAATATACATGACCATTCTGCAGGAAGCTTCCATACTTTCAGCAAACTTATGCGGGCATTGAAGAGATAGATAAGGGGCCACTCGCTGACAGAATTAAGCCTTGTTGCATTTAATAGTACATACTTTATTAACAAAACCACTTGGTATTTAGCTTTAAAACGAATTTTATTGGGGATAAGTGTATTTGTTTCGGTATGGCTTGTTACTCGTCGGCTACTAAGGACTGTGCTACTAAAAGGAAATCTATGCAAGAAATTGCAGACTAGAAGCACGAATAGGTTAACTCTTTGATTGGATTTGGATTTGGCGATTGAATATTTAAAGCTTATATACACCTATCAGAAAGCTATAAAATAGCAAATAAAATGCCGTATTGCACTTTATTGTTCTGAAATTTTGTATGTATGTTATATAAGCTGAATGAGGCGTTGTGTAAAGATGCTCAGCATGGCTAATTAAACTCCAGTTAGAATAGTGCTCGTACTGTACGTACACTGTAAATATGTGGCTAATTTTTATGTTTAATTTATTCTATAATTATATATTTCAAGTCATTTGCATTGCTATGCTCAGCTGTTTGAACTAATTTTGTTGGACCCAATCGTGCGCAGTCAACGTTACAAGACTTAAACTTCCTAGAAAAATATACCTTTATTTACTCATCTGCAGATCTTAAGGAGAAGTCTTTAAACTATTATTTAATTTATTCATTGCAAAGTATAAGTTTAGTTCTGTTTTAGTAAAAGTATAAAACAATTGAAAATAGCTAAGAACGTCCCAGCGAATAAAAATTCCTTCTTTTAAGTTTTTGCATAAGTAGGCAAAGCTTCAGTTTTCATTCCTAGAAATTATAAATTGTAGTTTGACAATAACAAAGTGTAGTCAAGAAAGACGAAATGAATGTTAACAAAAAATGAAGATATTTTTGAAACAAGCAGAAGTAGGGTTCAACTTCCTAAATTAAAAGCCAGCGGTATTTGAACCGATATTTGATAGCCAATGCTTTGAATATTCAGAAAAATGAAACCGCTAACACGCGATGTTGCTTTAAGCTATATGAAATTTGCAGTGTGCGACTTGAGAGACCGCTTGGTAACGGCTGTGAATATTATCCTTAATGGGTAGATTGACGGATCACACGGCAAGTACTGAGTTAGAAATTCGATAAAGTATCGTATGAAATGACTGGTATACCATCGAGCTATACATTCTTCACAAAATATATGATTAAGTAACGTAAGTTTCATGTTAAGGAACAAAGTCAGAGTTTCTGTCACACGCGCGAGTTCGATGTAAAATTAACAGGCAGCGACAAGTGCCGAGTAGAATAGTGGTCGACGATTGCTTGCAAATTCTCACGTTGCTAATAGCTGCTGAGATGAATCAATTTCTTTTTTCAAAATGATCTGCCGAAACCCGGGATCGAACCAGGGACCTTTAGATCTTCAGTCTAACGCTCTCCCAACTGAGCTATTTCGGCCGTGTTCTGCGGTACCCTCCTAGTCTTCCTCAAAGAAAAAAATTGTTGTAGATATGGTGGTTGCACGGATGAGTTAATAACAGCAACATCTAAGCTAAATGATCTGATAAGAGTACTGTTACAGTCTCTCAGTAGAAACAGTGATTGCAAAAGTTACTATTCATTAGCCAAGAATAGTGGGTACGTTGATGAGGATTAAAGACTAAACAAAAAGTTACTGGGAATTAAAATCAAAGTTCATATTTTAGATTTTTTATTTTTGTGTAGATCTAAAACAATCTACGGCATATGTTCCGCAACAAATGTAATTTAATAAAAGAGAACCTAAAATCCTCTTGTTTAGCCCACATTGTGGCCATTGTATTCTCGAATAGAAGTCTCGGAGTAACTATGTAAACTTATTAATAGCTACGTTAGTGAGTTATATGACTTATCGAGTTTATCTGAACCGCCCCTTAACGAAGAAGTCTACGCGATTTTATACAAATTCAATTTAGATGGGCTTATTTTATGCAACAAGCGAGAAGTACGACAATATTGCTACAAATAACACGGGCTATTATATTTTAGATGTTGGTTTTGCAAGTAAATTTAAGTCAATTGGTTCTCAAATCAACACTGGAGCTTTTTTGTTTACACGTAATTTTATACTTTGTTTTATTATTTAATTCCTTCCTAAAGAATAATAATGTGTATTTTAAATTCTGTTCTCGAATAGCGGTTTCTTTTTATAAGAATGCCATCGGTCGTAGCGGTGTAGTGTCAACCGAAAGCATTTTCGCACATGCAACTGCGAAATGAATTAACACTTTGTATTTAATCATTAATGCGACTAACTGCGACCTCATAAAAAAAATGCGAAATGAAAGTTATTTTTCCTGAGCAAGTTTTCGGCTAATCAAGATCACACACCTAAAAATCACTTATTTGTTTCTTTATATCATAGTGGACAAAAAAACTACGTGTCAAAAACATTTTGAAATCTGTGTTCAATGTTTGTTAAAGACTTTTTCGTGCGAAGTTCGTTGGAAAGTTTTTTCCTCAACACAAAGAGTTACAAGCTTCTTTGAAGGCCAAAAAAACTTCGCAATAATTTGCACTGCTAGAGAATCTGACAAAAATGTCATTCTCGTCTTGGATGTGCTTTTCCAAATAACGGAAAAAGTGTACTTCAGAACAAAAACTAAGATTAATCATTGAATGTTTAATTATTATTTATTAAAAATAACAATTCGTTGCTTCTTTTCTAGATCGACCGGCCATTTTAATGTGCACTTCTATCGTACGTAATTATTTGTGCCCGAGGAGAAGCACTGTTACAGAGATTAAGTCAATGAAATGTTGAATGAAATATAGTTCGCGACCATTTGTCTGCACCGCTCAGACCGCACCGAATGCCTCGTCGACACCGCCCCGGTGGATTTTCTATAAGGGCAACACTTTTCATGAGTTATAGCTGTGGTGCGTGGTACAGTTGAAAAGCGCGCGCTTTTAGCTTCTCATCACTGATCTGTGCCTACTACTAGAAGGCCCTTTCCGCTAATTTATGCTCCGGCGTCTCTTATCATATGATAACAAATCTCACCTTGATGCTCACTTGTTGACAGCCCTTGGCGGTCGCCGTGTTTTATCGTGGCCGCATGTGCCAATCTCGGTTATTCAAGCAAAACCCTTGTCTGACATCGTGTGTGCTAACCGTGTGCAGTAGCTTTACATCGTGTTTGCGGGTGCATTGAGTGTGAATCTTCCCGCGATTTTACCATTATCCGGAAACAATGGCCCAAACTGCTGTGAAAGTTGTCGTCACCGGGGCTGCCGGTCAAATCGGCTATTCACTCGTCCAAATGATCTGCCGTGGCGATGTCTTCGGGCCGAATACACCAGTTGTTGTGCACTTGCTCGATATAACGCCAATGGTTACTGCGCTCGGTGGACTCGTTATGGAGCTTGAAGACTGCGCCTTTCCATTACTGAAAGGCATTGTGCCAACAGACTGCGTTAAAACAGCATTCACCGATGTCGATGCCGCTTTTCTCGTTGGGGCTATGCCCCGCAGGGAGGGTATGGAACGCAAGGATCTGCTGTCGGCGAACGTGAAGATATTTAAAACGCAAGGACAGGCCCTTGACCAGCATGCCAAAAAGACTGTCAAGGTGCTCGTTGTCGGTAATCCGGCCAATACCAACGCGTTGATGTGCTCCAAGTATGCGCCGTCTATTCCAAAGGAAAACTTCACAGCGATGACACGGCTGGACCAGAACCGTGCATGTGCCCAGATCGCAAAGAAAATCAGCAAGGGCGCCGAACAGGTGAAAAATGTTATCATATGGGGTAACCATTCGTCGACTCAGTTCCCTGATGCGTCGAACGGTATTGTATGCGATGACTTCAGTTGTCAGAGAGTGCCAGAAGCTGTTAATGACAATGCATACCTTCAGGGCGACTTCATTACCACGGTGCAAAAACGTGGCCAGGCCGTGATTCAAGCTCGGAAGCTGTCATCAGCAATGTCAGCTGCAAAGGCTGCCTGTGACCACATGCGTGATTGGTGGAATGGCACAAAGCCTGGTGAGTATGTATCAATGGGTGTTATCTCTGACGGCTCGTATGGGGTCGCCAAGGATGTCATCTTTTCGTTTCCTGTCGAGATCAAGGACCGTCAGTGGAAGATCGTTCAGGGTTTGACTATATCACCGTTCGCCCAAGAGAAACTCAAAATCACTGGAGATGAGCTGCTTCAAGAAAGAGAAGAGGCTTTGTCGGTGTGCCAGGATTGACTCAAGGCAACGTCTACAGCTAAACTATAAACTTTCATTAACGACATTATTATAATCAATATTGTAGACTTCTAACGACTGAGAAACGGGTGTTACAGAAAACGTAAGCGGATATATTAGTCACCGAGAAGCACAAAACTGGTTTCGTAAAACTGAGGCTACTTAGTCGAAAACTATTTTGCGCTGCCACAATCACCTTCTAATGTGAAACACTACGCGACTAAAATTTATCAAAATAATCTTTATATCAAGAAATATCATGTGTACGGCCTTATAGGGAGAAAAACTTCTGATCGGAGACGAGACTCCTTGGCATCTACGTTTCTGGCATATACACGACTAAAGAAGTTGATCAGAAAGCGACTTGGTTTCGGCATTTCACTTTCTTTCGCAATTATTAGTGATAACATAGCTTAATATAAAAACACTTCATTAAAAGGCACACTCAGGCCAGTTAACGTGGGGTTAGCTACTATAGAATCATTGGTTTTCTGGATATTTTTCACCTCGTCGATATGATCGATCCAGTTTCTTTTCCCTGCATGCACGACTAGTGGTAGTCATCATGTATTGGGCTATTGTTTAAACATCTGATCCATTCCTTGGTTTATAAATTTTTAGCTGTAGATGAACAGAGAAAACTATGAGTGTAAGAAAATTGCAGTGAATGTATTATGGGTCCCCGTTCGACCTCAACACGAACAACAAAAAGACGATAGTTCTGTAACGAAAATAAAATAGAATGTTGAAGCTGTTATTAATAGTTATGTTGTTATTTGTAGCTAGCGTGAAAGGATATGAATCAATTCAAAAGGGTAGGTTTTATGAGAGTAGAAATAAAATTAAGTTCGTAATTTTTAGTTAAAAAAAAAAAAAATTCTTTTGTATTCTTTGTTCTCTATACTTTATCTGGATTTTATATCCATCTTGAGTTTGCCGGAAATCTAATTATTAACGTGAGCCAGATAATAGCACCCGCCTAGCTCAGTGGTTTGTGTTAGCTATTCGACAGGGGAAGTATGTTATTTCGTCTTTAAATACCAAAAGAACATCGCCGAACTAAAAGAAACAATAAGCAGTCACGCTGAATGATTGGATCGCTCCTGTCCTTATACTGATTTCATTTAAGCAACTGTTTTCTAGAAATTTATTAAAATATGTTTACCTAACATTTAAAGAGGCACAATACAACTTGATATCATTTATAAACTTAACTTCGAAGAGACGTAAATTAAGGTTACTCAACAAACTACAACAGGTGTTTTCCGTGATAATTTCCCGGAGCCCGATCGATAGGTGTTCGTACGATAGGTGTAATATAATTTTATAACACATGCAAAACTTTAGGCGCCAGAAGCAACCGCATGCTCGACAGACAAGAATCGCGCCTCTGACTTTGTATAGCCTCGTTGGAATAGGCAGTCTAACTCTCATTTAACGTTCTACGACGGTTCCAGAATATCTGGCGCTTTTTCTCTTTGTCAACAGTGTCCCGTCGTGCGTAGCAGTTGATGGAAGACTAACTGCACTACAACAACCTCGTTTATACGACATACCCGAGGGCAGCACAATCGTCGGGTGATTAGATGGCCGGCTAGAAAGCGTAGACGAAGCAAACTTTAGTTTTATATCAAGCTGTCACAAAGTTTGTCGATGTTTACCGACGCCCGCCTACCACAGTCGTCGTCCATGCGTAGCAGCGATATCCTCGACCACTGGCTGTTGCAGAAACGGCCCAAGTGGGTAAGGATTCAACTAGATAAAGGGAGAGCTAGTAAGCTCCGGATAGCAATATAGACTGTTATACGGGGGATGAGGGAAACCGCTAAACGGTGACTTAGGTAGATAATTGTGCGAAACGGGCTTTCGCTAAATGGCGGCAAGCTTTAAATATTCACCGTTTTGGAACATTACAGGTTCTGTAAAGTAAGAATTATAAATAATTGATGCTGGCTGCGTTACAATAAAGGATCGATTCCACGGAGAGTTCATATTAATTAATGACGATTGTAAATCCACGTGTCTGATAACGTGTCGCTGACAGGAGATCAAAATGTGTGTGTGAACGATTGAGATAATGGGCAGTGCCTATTATCTCAATCGTGCACCCAGGGAGCACCAAAAAGCCGCCTGTGGCTGAAAGATGAGCAAGCGTAAAACGACCTTGGTCGCGAAAGGCTGTCGGCTAAAACGGCTAGCGATAATGGAGGAGACCAAATAATCTCTCAGATAATAACAATTTCCTTGCTAATGATATCAGTAGATTGTTTTGTGCAATACTATAGGGCGTGAAATTATCTGTGGTCAAAGGTCACAGAAAATCCGAGGAAGCTTCATAAGTTGCCACCAACGATAGAAATTTGATTATACAAGAATTTCTAATATATGAGAAACTTGGGTTTTAATATGTGTATATATAATACACAAATTGTGTACCAGTTATTGAGAAAGAGAGTTCTTAGCAACCAATGACTATCCCACATGTAAATACTAGCTTATTACGAGGCTAAAATTGAGATACTCAAAGGTATTATATTTGTAATTAAAATTTTCTAAATAATTTGTTTGTATGATGGGTGAGTGAAAGCTGTCCATTCCGCAAGCCACCCAATAAAGCAGACACCAATAGCTTTTTCAATTTCTAAATTTTCTGACCGATACATAAAAAGTAATATTGGCAGTTCGATTGCGTGGGTTGGAAGCTACCACTTAGTCATATTTTTATTAGTGTAAAAAATAAGTAATATTGTTATTAACCTTTACTCAATTGCAAGTAAGTGAAGGTACTCCATATTTGTAATGAGTTTGGAATTCATCCTCAGACATAGTCAGAAAAATACAATAATAAGTAAAACCAAAGTGGCATATTTAATACTACTGTCTACAACACATTTTCACAAGGCGCGTGTTCCATGTTAATTGCTTTGATGTATGATGTCAATAATAGAGTTTAGAGGCAGCAAAACAAGGCGTTTATATTAGGAAAGCGTCTGGTAATTGGCTGGTTTCTCGTGATATGAGAGTGTTAAACCTAGGCGACATTATATATATTATTATACTTATAAAACATAATAATTCGCTCCTATGATGAATTCTCGATTGCTGAGCGCCCACTTTATATATAGGCTAAAATGTATTCTGCTTTCTAGGCAAGTTCAGACAACATCAGCGCGCAAGCGCACCACCGGCTAAATCCTTACGGATCGGAATTCGTTGTGCGCGACCTGGCTTTCATAATTTTCATGTGTTTTGTCAGTTTTTACACGTATATACAGATAGACTGTGTGCTGCTATATACATTGGTAGTGGTGGCATAGGTGCCAATCAAGGAAACTCAGCTACATGCACTTATATGGGTATATACAACTATTACTATTGTTAAAATTAGACAGTGTGTTTTTAGTAAGTTTTTGGCGCTGGTACGTTGCAGCTTTTTGCGGCAAAGGAACTAAATTGTAGGACGTCAAGGCTGGGCTTTGTAGACGATATCCAATTATTATCTGGAGACTGTTGGAAACATCGTAACTTTGACAGGGATTGTTACACTGACTGAAAGCGATATCCTCGATGCGGGCTGCAATTGTTTATGACTGGTTAGCCCTCTGTAACGTAAGCACAATGGGCCAACGTGGATACCAAGGTTAATGGTCGGACTTTACAACGCCAGCATCTCTCTTCAGTGTTTTGACAGTTGCAAACTGTCGTCAGAGGTCCATATAACATAAAAATGCATATATTAGTATAGGAACATTACTAATAGAAGTTCAGTTTTATGAGGAACTTATATCGAAACAACGTAATGAGGATATCGAAGAAATGCAATGACGTTCACTTTGCATGCTACGTCTTAAAACAGACATGAAGTTGAACACACTCGTAGAACTACCGAGCAGTTCTGCGAATAGTTGTGGAAAAGGGATATGCTAATGCGCAATGACATTAGGAGACACACTGGGATTTTTTGTCAGCATTACATTTCAATACACAAAAAGCGGCTTTATTTGATCAAAACTAGTTGCAAGTTGATATAAAAATGGAAGATAGATACTTTTAGGAAAACACTTTTATGTGCGGGTGATCAGGAGTTGTAGTGACTGGATAGGGCTCAGAAAAAATCGGGTAGCGTAATCTATCACCCGCAGCTATCAATATTCATTATCGCAAAAATGAGGTTTGATACGCAACGTCTTTTAGCATTCTCCCTTTGTACCATCGTAGTAAGTGGTACTACTATGAACGCTTAATACAACTACTCAGGACTCCTGGTTCTAGTTCACTGATACGGTAAATGCATGTTTTGACAGGGTTAGTTGAGAAGAACAAGCCGCGGGGAGATAAACCTCAGCAAGCTAATTCTGACAACATAATGAAAAAACCTAATTTGTGAATCATCTTTATCAAGTAGCAGATCTATGTATGTAATTTTTCGTATTTCTTCCCTCTTCGTTTATTAACGTCACAGGTATTCGTCAGGTCTATCATTTCTGGAGCTAAGCTTGAAGATGCAGAAATAGTTGAACTCTGCGTATAGCTATACGCTGGTTGAAGTACTTTTTTTTTTTATCTAACTCTAGAATAGGTTACAAATATACATTGTAACATGCCTCATCCATTTTGCGTGTTGAGTCCATGTATTTTAATCCTATATGCCCTTTTATAACCGTTGTGTAGTCAACACTTATGAATGCTGACTCAGGTGCCCAGTTTACCTGCGGAAAGCTTGCCAGATTTATCGTACGCCTATTACGTATATACTAATTAGTAATCATTGGCATTATTTTCGGGCGACAATCACCCACCCTTATATTACACAATGTATATCGCTGAATGTCAACTTTGATTTTTCTTACGAATTTATTTTACTTTATTTATCATTTCGTATTGCAAACCACTATAGATTGGTTCCTTGGTAAAAAAAAAAAGAAAGATTATAAGCGAATGGGTATATGTCAAGGCAGTGAGCAAAGGGCATCGTTTTCATTTCTGCCCAAATTATTTACGAACAACACCGCTCTAGATACTGGTAAGTCTTTGCATGATTGGATGATATTTGGTTACAATCAACACCAGAACCCGTTTAATTATTTCAAAAATGCATTGATTGCATAAAATGCTTAATAAGATTAGTTTTTGACTTCACCAATTACTTTCCCTGCGCTGTGGCAAACAATCGACTGATCAAGTCGTTCCTATGAACAATCAGCTATTATTATACTTATTATAAATCAGATTTTCTTTTCGGCTGTTTGGAATAGTTCTATTGAGTGACATAGGTGTCCGAAGTGTTTATCGGAGCCTTCTGTTGGTTATGTAGTGCGGACGGGTTGATATCGCCGTGCAAGAAGACGTCTTGGCCGACTTTTAGGACTAGCTCTTGTAGACGGCCTTGGCTAGCCTCGAGCTCCTTGAGTAGCTGCCGACCGATGATACTCCCACTGAGGATGAGCTCAGTTGCGGTGTTGACAACGAAATGAAACGACGGCTTTGAAAACCCATTGAAATTTGAAGCGGTACTGCATGTGTACGCGCCCATGTCGCGGAACAGGAGCCAATCACCAATCTCCAATTTTGGCAGCAGCACGTTTTCGTGCACCTTGTCAAGTGAGTCACACGTTGGGCCCCACAACACACTAGGGTAACTCACTCCGGTGTTCCGTTTGCCAACTGGTATCGGCTGCGGATCGTTGTGGTCAAACACCTTACAGTTGAAACTGCCATAAACCCCGTCGTTGAGGTAGTACATGAAGCGATTGTCGTGTTCTTGACGCACAGCGATCACGGTCGTATATAGGGTGAAGGCGGAGGCCGCCATGAAGTGGCCCGGTTCAGCGATTACTTCAACACCGCATCCTTCCGGAAAACTTTCATCCAGCTGACGATTGATGGCCCGTGCACAATTATCGAACAGTGGTTCGGAGCCGCTGTTGCCGGGAAACCCGCCGCCGAGGTCGAGGAGAGTCATTTGGAAGTCGTACAGCTCGGCCTGGTCGAAGATACGGCGGGCGTTGAGGATGGCTTTGGAAAAGCACTCCGCGTCGCTATATGCAGAGCCGACATAGAAAGACACACCCACGACGTTAAGGTCAAGATCGGCGGCCACCTCTAATAGTTCTGCAAATAGATAAAGACCCAGTAAACGTAAAAATTAGCGTTTTCAAAAACCCTAAGTCTAATCTATCTATCTATCTATCTAATCTATCTATCTAATCTATCTATCTATCTAATCTATCTATCTATCTAATCTATCTATCTATCTATCTATCTATCTATCTATCTATCTAATCTATCTATCTATCTATCTATCTATCTATCTAATCTATCTATCTATCTATCTATCTATCTAATCTATCTAATCTATCTAATCTATCTATCTATCTATCTATCTATCTATCTATCTATCTAATCTATCTAATCTATCTAATCTATCTAATCTATCTAATCTATCTAATCTATCTATCTATCTATCT